>NC_057884.1:8377157-8587157 GCF_019740435.1 Gambusia affinis | reverse complement strand
TTGACAGTAAATAATCGATCTGTACTTTTACCTAGCTTGTGTTATAAAATTATTTCCAATAGATCAATTAATCAAATCGTATAAGGACTAGACAATGATCCCTGTAGATGTAAACAGTGTTTTAAAAAAAAGAGATGTCATATCAATGTGATTGGATGATGCTGTGATATGACTGTGATGGTAGGGCGGCATTTGAGCTGTCATTCGGGGTGTATTAAAGCGGAAATTATGAGCCAATGCGCTCCAAATGTAGCAGCGTCGTCTCCCTCTTTGCTTTGTGCAAGAGGGGTAATTATCATGCTGAATTTATTTTCAGTTTGGGTTTTTTCCCCCCACTCGTGTTTTCCCTGACCGAAGATTGTGATTGTGGTAGGTAAACATACATTTTTACAGCGCTTGTTGAATTAGCTAGTTCATAGCTTTCCTGTTTCGCTGTGAAACTAGTTATATATGTGCTGTTTTGTTTACACTTGTATCGATGGTTGCTTCACCTTAAACTGACACAGTCCAGCTGTGCTGTGGAAAAGCGGTCGTGCAGGTGGTAAGCTTGCCTCCGTAATTTAAGATGTTAGCTGATATGTGTGGTGTGAATTACTTATTGGCTAATTCTGAAACCTGATTCATGTTGCTGTTTCAGTTTTGTTGAAAATATGAACTTTATTCTGATGGCTCGTAAAATGGGAGGAGTTTTGTTTTTTTTAAATAAGATTGTTCAAAATTATGTGCGCTTAGTTGCTTTTATGTTTGACATCTGCAGCTGAACAAAGTGAGAAAAAGAGGAAGTCATTGTTTACAGAATCTTGCATTGTTTCCATTGGAGGGGTTACTGACAAAACACGGAGCAGTCACCGTGTCCTCTTTTATGTTTTAGTTTAAATATAGGCCGTTTTTGTTATGTTGAATATGTTTAACAGTAATTTCTCTGCTACCGCTGCTGTCACTGTACTGTGTTGATTCGTCGTTTACACAGGAAGAGTCTGCTTGGCATGTGAAACCTCAGTGATGCAATGATTGTCCTCACAGAGTTAATGGAGTTGAGTGTTTTTTGGAGGAATATTGCATTACACTGGGCAGTATTATGATCGTTCTCACGTTACAGCAATTATTTTATTTTATTGAGCTTTTATTTAACTAGATAAAACAGTTGTAGAAAGAGATCAAGACTTCTTTCACAAGAGTGGCCAAGAAAGGCAACTGCATATTGGACAAAACAAATAGACAAAAAAAACAAACATAGGAAATATATAAATTATAATCAGTTTGGTTTTTTTAAATTACACCTTTACAAAAAAGTTGTGATTTTTGTAAAAAAAAAAAAAAAAAAAAATCCAGATTATTATTTTAATTCATGTTAACACTTATGACTCCAACTTACTGTAAAATGTTATAACCTGTTATATAAATGTACACACCAACACAGTGTTTGCTGTTGGTTAAAGCAGAACAAAGACAGGGAAGACGTGTCATACTCTAGAGATTATTTAAATATGTGCTTTTTATCTCTGGATATATGTAAATTCCTTAAAAACACTAACACTGGACAAAATGTTAAAATCTAAAATATTCTAAGATGGGCAGTGTCTTACAAAAGCGCTCATAGACCTTGAACCTTTTCACATTTGTGATGTTACTGCCATAAAGTTGAGGGTGTTTTATTTGGATTTTATGTGGTGCTTTGTTCCCCATCATTTTATAGTTTTGTACAAATAAAAATCTGAAAAATGTGATGTGCATGTGTATTCAGCCCCAATTGGTCAGTCTGAAGCAGTGCTGACCAGTTTCCCTGTTGCTAGTTATCCCAGTGTATGATGCTGATGCTAACATTCAGGGTAGAGTGCAGTGTTAGTTTTCTGTTAAGTCCCTTTTTATGTGCTGGCTCCCTAAATGGATTTCAGAGCAAATGGGAATTAAGTATTTATTCATGTAGCACTTTTCAGTTTTTTATTTGTAAAACATTTAGAAAATTATGTTTCATTTTCCCTCCACTTTGCAATTATGCAATACTTAGAGTTGTTCTGTTTCACAAAATCCCAATAAAATTAACTGACGTTTGTGGCTATTAGGTGACAAAATGTGGAAAAGGTCAAGAATACTTTGATAGGCACTGTAAACATCTGACTCTGTAATTATGAAAATACAGTCTTTCTTAGATTACATTTTGCCGTAAGTTTTAAATCAATAATTATTTGTCTTGCTGGTACGTCTTTCATTTAGAAGCTAAAGTATGTGTAATGTAAAGCAGTGGGAGGAAGTTTTTCAAGGCTTTGTATTATTAAATATGAAGGTCAAAGCACAGGGTGTGGAACATACAATTGGAACCACTTGGGTCTTTTGTTTTTATATAAAGCTCTTTCTCCTGTAAAAAAATAATTTTTTACAAAACAGCTATAATACATGCCTGGACACAGTCAGACTTGTTTGTTGCTGTCCAGATGTGTGTTGCTTTGTGCTTTGTTCTGTGTTAGAAACGCCACTGTCCCCTCACTGTGTGATGCTTTGCTGATTCCGGGCCACAGTACTCTGCTTGTCTAGCAAATGAAAGCTCCTTCCAACCTCTATTTTTTTGTCTCCTCCTCCCTGTGTGAACACAAGAGCTTGGCTGCCTCTGGCACATGATGTCACTTACACACAATTCTTGTTTTTATGTCTTTGAAGGGACCTCTCATTGCACCTTAACCAACACACTGTTTGCATAAACCTAAACAGGGTTTGGGTGCTTAAAAAAATCCAAGTAAACAGTTTGGGTTAAACATTTTAGTCCTTGCAGTCAAAGTCTAGCTCTTGGACCATACAAAAAGAAAAACACCAGTACACATGCGGAGAAAGGACTCAATGCCAGAGTGAATGGAAATGAAGCGGATTCATTCTGAAGCTATTTATGGAGCATCCTTAGGGCTCAGTGGAACTAGCTAGTATGAGCAATACATAAACAACATGCGTCCCTGTTTCTCACATGATGTATATCGAGAGCAGAGCTTCATTTGATATTTTTGATGCATCTTTCTTTCTTATATCAACAAAATTTCAGGGAGAGATAAGAGTAAAACTGCTAAATTATACTTGCATCACAACAGAATGCTGCACGATTGACAAATGAATGTTTGTTTCCAGCTGCCAGCTCCCAGACTCCATAAATGCAGGAGAGTTTGCTTCAGACAACATGACAGGTATGGTAAAGCTTCCTTTGTTTCTTTTTTTGCCCAGGTGTGTGATTCTCATGTGTATTCATTAATTCTGCTGCAAAATTGGCATGCCCTCCCACAATTTTATCTCCCAGAGCCTTAACGAGGAGCAAACAAGTGAATGTTGATCAGCAAACACCTTTCAAATTATATACTCACCACTTTGTTTGCTGTATGCCAGTAGTTAGTAGACTATTACATGAAAATGAATTAAGAACTATAGGTCATCATCATACGGAGCTGTTTTTGTCAAGTTATTTTCACTTTATGTAAATAGACACAGAAAAATCTGGCATTTTATATTAATTTTGTTTTTTGATCGATGTGTTTTTTTTATTTTTTAGAAGAGACAGAAATGGTGTCGGCTTTCACACGTATGAAGATTTTGGCACACTTGCGTCAACTCATCATTTTAATTTGAACCTTTAAACCTTTATCTCAAATAAACCTCCAATTAGAAATCTTTATTTGTATTTGTTAGCCTAAGTGATTATGAGGGATCATCTTAAATAAACTGTAATTGTAGTTTCTCTTATTTTAAGCAAATCCTTCCATAGTTTGCACTCAATAGATATACTTTCACAGTTTGCTAGTGAATTGTTTGCTTTCCTAAAAGAATATATTTTAGCTATTCTTTTATTCTCTTGTTGCAGATTTGACTCAGTTTAATAGAAACAGATGTGATGATGGTAACTGATTTCTGCTGTTTTCTCTTTCATTGCTAAAATGAGCAAGAGCATGAACATAAGCATGATGAGCTGTTGTTTTATCATTTACATTTTCATTACTTAAACATCCGTTTAGTAATTAAATTTAAAAGCTTGTTTGGCTTCTCCACTTGTTCCTTTTGATTGTCTCATGTAAATTTGTTTTTGGTGGCTGCGGTTGAAGTATTGTGCACCAAAAATAATATTTTCAGTTTAGTCTACCTAAAAATGCACTTTTCCATTTTGACACTGTCTGTAAAATCAATTGCTAAACTAAGATGGACTGCTTGTTTTTGTCTCAATAATCAACACCAGTAATTTTGTAGAACTTAAGTTCTTAGGCACTAATGAAGTACAATTGTATTTATTTTGCTAATGCTTCCTTTATTAACTTAGTTGTGCTTTTTGTTATATTTTAGTAATTTACCCTTCCTTTTATTGCATCTTCTCAGTATTCTGCAGAAAGTTGAACGTTGCAAGCTGCAGTTTCTTTGATGTCCTGTAATAACCTTCCTTGGCGTTGTAGGCAGCAATTAGCTTTAACACTTGACAAAAGTGGTTCTGAGTGGTGCCAAGAGGTTCTCGAGTTAGAGATAACATCAAAGCATTGACCTGCCATAAAATCGTCTGGAAATAAGTCTGAAAAATGTTACATGTCAAGAATGACTAAACGTTTATGGTATTTCACATTAGTGAAGATGCCTAAAACAGAAAAAAATGGGTCCCTTAGGCAGCTTTGAAAAGCACAGAATTTGATTTTATCCCTTTTTGAAGTTTGAAGATCTATGAAGGAAATGATTATAAAACAAGTTTGAGTTCAAACATAGCACTTGTCAAAAGGGTTACGTTTTGAGAAGTGCTAAAGTGTTAAATGTAGCACTTGTGTTAAAGTGCTAAATGTCCTTTAAATGATATTTAAAGGACAACATTTACCATTTATTTGCCAAGTAGAACTTTAAAGGATATATGTCCTAATGCATTGATTATGCTTTTTTGTTTTTAAGTTAGACAGAGGACCCAAAGAAAAATTTTCACTCATGTATATTAATTGTTGAATAATCCAGAAATAGACTGTGTTATAGATTTTCAAGTAGAACTGATCTAAGTAAGGCCAGAACCCAGAAAAACAACAACGGTGAAATACCCCCTTTACTATATTAACAAAATGTAAGTCTACTTCAGCTTAGGCTTGTTTCATTAAACTCAAGGCAAATGTCTTGCACTCAAAAGTTGAGAATGTAATAAAAACTGTAGAATAAATCTGGAGAAGTATTAAATACAAAAATGAAAAAATAGGAATCATTTTTTAGACATTAACCATGTCTGTTGGGTTCATTTCAATGTGAAAATCAACATAATGCTTACGTGGCAAAATATTCTGCTCCTACTAACCCTTCTGAAGAGAATAATTTAATGCTAAAATATATTTTTTATTATTTCAAAAGCATTTAATGTTTGTATATATTTAGGAAAAATGCAAGTAAGAGTGTATGATACACATTCATTGCCTGTTCCTGTTGAGCAGGAGCAAATTGTGAGTCAAGAGTTAGAGTTGAGAAATGTTTTGTTGTTGTACGGTTACATGATCAGCTGCTCACTGCTTCAGTTGGCTCAAACAGGGAAGCCCTTAGAAGCTGTTTCTCCTCTTGCACCTCCCCCCCAAAAAACAGAAACTTCTTTCTCTTTTGCTTTCCTTCTCTCTGAAATAAAGGAAGGTGAATGTTTAGCTTTTAATTTAACCTTGATGGTTTCTACTGCGTTATAAATTCTGTTCTGAAGTTTTACCTTAATGTGGTGAAAATGAGCTGTTTGCTGTTCTTCAGCACCGTCCTTTCCTGAAAAGATGTCCCCCGTTAAAGCTCTCACCATGAAGGACTATGAGAATGTGAGTAAATGTATCGACTTTACACTTTCTTTCTTGCATATGGACAATCGCTTATGATTCATTGCGCTGTAATGAAGTAATTATGGTACACGGGAAGCCGGTTGATAGTTTAAAGTTAACGCCTTAACCCACCGCTTTAAATGAGCAAGTTATGAACTTGATCCACTATTTCCTTTAAACCAAGACACTCCATTTATGGACATTTGGAAGATGGAGCGTGTGTGTAGGAGGATGAGGGTTGAGGTGGGCTAAACTCTGCATTTCAGCATTTGAATGGAATGCATGTTCAGGTTCTGGGCTCATGCTGCAGACTGGCTGCACGATTCGAGGCTTATAGAGGGGTCCAGAATTCTACCTCCTCCCTTCAGCAGTGCACCCAACCCCCACTTACCAGATGTATGCTGCTCCTGACCCTCCAGCACAATGATGCACAGTCTGCTAAACACGTACAAGCCTCCCCTTTCCTTTGAAAATAACCACACATGCCCCCTTTATGCATTTGTGCAAATACTTTTTTTCACAAATATTGTTTCAAAGATTTGACTCTTTGCTGTGTAGATGTCTTAAATGCATTTTATGTTTAACAGTATTTGATCAAATACCTTTATGTTTAACAGCAAATCACAGCTCTGAAGAAAGAGAACTTTAATCTGAAGCTTCGCATTTACTTCATGGAGGAGCGTATGCAGCAGAAATGTGATGACTCCACTGAAGATATTTTCAAAACGGTATTATTTATTTTGCATCAAATGCATCCTGCCATGGTATTTAGTGTCGTGTTTTATGTCTCCAGCTAAAGTTAAAAGAGTTTGGAGGAACAGATCAAAAGATAATCTAGATTAAAGGTCCTAAGGTTATCTAATGGGATCTTAAAGCCTTTCTGTCCTTGGCCTCGTTAGTTGCACCAATCAGGCTTTTCCTGGCCCTTACAGTTTCCAGGTTTTTGGTGTTATCTGACCTGCCAATTTTAAACTTTTATTTATTCTTATTTTTTTAAGGATTATAAAACAAAAATGTGCTGAACTTTCCTTCATAGTGATGTTAGGTTTGAATCCTAAAGAAATTAAATATTATTCCAGTGTCTACGTCAAAGCATTAATCCCTAAAGTGTATCTTGTTGATGAATTCACTGACTGAAAATAGTGGGAGTTCTTAGATAGGAACAGGAGAAAATAATAGGATTTTCAGTGTTTGACCCACCGATCAAAGCTAATCAAAAGAAAAGTGGCCAGTTCCGATGTCTGGTAGATTGATTGGTGTATCTCAACTTTGAATTATTATTTTTATTGTCTGTTTGAATTTGCTCTTTATAAAGTTATAACTCTTTTTAGAATATAGAGCTTAAGGTGGAGTTGGAATCAATGAAGAGAGAGCTAGCTGAGAAACAGGAGCTGCTTGTGTCTGCCTCGTACGTATTTCAGCAAACTCATGTCGACTGGCAGTAAATTTTCTACTATTAAATATGGATGTACTAATTAACCTGAGGTAACCTGTGAACGTTCATTTCAGTAAAGCGTTGGAAAGTCTAGCGGGTCGAGAATCAGGAGAACCCCAGCGAGTGAGAGAGCAAGCTCAGAGGGAGATGAGCGCATTAAGAGATGTATTCAACAAAAGGATAGCAGAACTAGAACAGGTGAGTCCAAAATAATTTAAAAGATAAACATCATGTTATACTTGTTATATACAATATAAACAATGTGTCCAGTTCTCTTATTTTTAATTATTTTTGCTAGATCAGCATTAGTTTTTCTAGTTAACCTAATTAGTTCTGGAAATGTACAGTAGCATAAAAAAACAACATATTTTTCCTTATTTGCAGACTTTACAGGCAGCAGAAGAAGAGGTTGAGAGGATGGCTGCCATCGCTGAAGAGGAGAAGCTTAAAAATATAAACATGGAGAAGCAACTTCAGGCTGTTGCTTCAACAGACATCCATGCCCCGTTTTCTCTCCCCAGAACAGTACAGGATTTACAGCAAGCTCTACAGAAGAGTGACGAGTAAGAAAGAATAAGATTAAAACTGGAGTTTGTAACTTTATTTTAAAAAATATATAATTTTTTACATAATTTTTAAAACACCACCACTTGGTCTGAAACATTCAATCAGAGCCAGGAGCCCTTATACTGATCAAAAAGTTTAAAACATCTTTAACATGAAATGATCATTGTAACTGTATCAATGTTCTAAACAGAAAGTACATTGTCATTTAAGAACAGCATATTTATTTGAAGGTGTAACACTATCAATAATAGATACAGAAATATCTGCAGTCAAATGGGAAAAACATCCCGTTTGACCTGAGAAGTAAATGAAAGTTGAACATGTTCAGAACAATTAATACACAAACTGTGTTTTTTACTAATTTCAGTGAAATCAAGCAGCTCAAGATCACCGTAAAGAACCAAGAGGCTTTGATCCAACAGAAGAACAGTGGAGACTCTCAGACAGATCCACAATCAAACAAACAACTCTCTGAGCTCATTGTAGAAAAGGACCAGCAGCTTAAGGTGTGAATTAAAATTTGTCGTACAGATTAGTTTTTTTCTAAATCTTTTTCTGTCACGTCATCTGAAATTAAACAATTCAAAGGTTGTTATGATACAGACATGGAGAAAACGCAGTGGTAGTAGAATTCCTGCGAGAAAAAGTTTTTTTCCCCTAGCATCTTTCATAAAAAAACATTTAGTCATGTCCCGATTGTGCTGTTATGATCGCTGTCTAACCAAGTGGCTAATTTGCTGGGCCCTCCACTTTTCCTATATGTTTATTGTATAAACATTCTACTTGTAAATAGTCTTTCTTACAGTAGAATTGTGGACTTCAAATTGTTTGGATATGGTCTTCTAACCTTTCACATATTGATGGGCAGAAACAGTTGATTTTCTAAGGTCACTGCTGTTTTTCCAGCTGGGCAGGAGGGTGGACACATTTGCTGATTATCAGTTAATCACTAATGCTTTTGATCAGCTGCACCTGGCTGATGCTTTACCTTTTAAAATCCTGAGAAGTAACAAGGATATATTTAGGTTTTTTTCCAATGGCTGTAAGGAGAGTGATGGGGAGTTTGTTTTCCAATGTCTATGTAAGCAACATTAAAAGGACTCTTGGGTGTCTATTTTCCAGGAACTGAGGGATGAGCTTCAAAGAGAGAAAGACAAAGTGCAGCCAGACCAACAGGTTGGTGGTTTTTAGATATTTCTACAAACTCTTTAAGAAAATGTTTAAAAAAAAAATTTGGCACAGTGACAGTGGTTCCTATTGGACCATTTGCTGTGATTTTTCTCAAATGTTTCACTTTCTTTGTCAAATCAGACCTTTAATGTGTTTTGGTCAAGATACCCTAATCACAACAAAAATCTTAACAGTGTGCAAGATCATTCAAATATATAGATTGTAAGTGCCCACAGGCAGTGTTCTAAGGAACAAAGGTTTGGTGTTGCTGTGGGTATCTGGAAACATTTAGTTGCTGGATTTGTCTTGCTTTTGTCTACTAGTGTGTGCCTCCTTGGTTTTTTTCCCCTCAGCTTTAATAATGAGGGACATCAGACTTTCTTTACAGTAAATTTGAAAGTCTGGGGTTTCAGTGTGTTACCACTGGTTACACTTAAGCTTGTTATTGTCAGTAGAGGAAGGCTGACGCTTAACTGTGTTTGCTTCTTTTTTTTTTTTTGTCTGATACTAAAGCATATAGAGCCCAAAATATTAAATAACAGCCTGATGCATGTACAGATTTTAAATGTCTTGGTTTCTATTAGGATTAGGTTGATATGGACTTGAAGCTTTATCACAATACTTTGTGATTCTGTTGTGATAATGATAAAAGTGACAATAAGAATTATTTATTCCTCATATTTTAGGTAACTCTGCACGGCGCAGCAAACAAAAATGTTACTCTTGAAAAACATGCCCATTTGTAATATGCTTTTTTCAGACAAAAGTCACATAAAGAAGTGTAATTTATATCACTAAAGTGCACACAGTAACTGCATTTAATCATATTTTAAAATCAATTGATATTTATTGATACTCTCATTGAACAAACAGTGGAAAAATGTGTAATTTTGAGAATAAGGATAGTTCACGGGTTTTTTAACCATCATTTATTGGAATTTATTGTGACAGTAATAAATCAAAATCTTGTAAGAAAGTTATCATGATAAATGGTAAAGGATAAATGCCCATCCCTACAAAGAATGGTTTTATTGATTGAACACTTCTTGACGTGCACAGAGTAGTACTAGGTACTTTTGAAATGTCCTGGCTGCACCGCAGACACAGCAGCCTCAGAGGATTTGATCTCACTGAATACGTGGGGGAGAGGGACAGAGAGGCGGAGGCAGGGATTATTAAGGCTTAGGGCTTATTGTGCTTTGCACTCGGTCATTCGCCGCTATCCTTGCTTGCTGATGGAGAGAGAGAGAAAAAATGCAATATGGCTGGACTGTAGCTGTTAGGATGATAGCCATTAAGTCACGGGACACTTGATGTGGCAGACATAGGTCTTCTGGACTTAACCGAAGTGGGTGATTGTCGAAAATCCAAGGCTCCATGAAGGACCCGTGTCGTATATGTGGTGTCCGTCTGGTGGGAAGCCAGTGCCGCTGGATATTTAGTTCATCGGGGAAGAGGAAGCTGCAGGTCATCCTGTCCCACGTGTTGGGTCGGGAGGTGGTCCGTGATGGTCGTGGAGAGTTCCTCTGTGGAAAATGTGTGTTCCAGCTGGAGAAGGTTATTCAGTGTGATATTAATATCAACCAGTTGCAAGATGAGCACAACAATAAGATTCAGAAATTCTTGACGGAGAAGGAACACCTGATCCAGTGCATTGTCCATATCTACAACAGAAACAATCCTAGGAGTAGTTCTAGGGGAAGCGCCCCCTCCAGGACTCCCCTCAGGTCCTCTGAGGTTGGCAGTCCCGATGTGGACACCACGTGTCAGCCACTCTACAAAGGACTGCTTTTCAGGGAACATGGGAGCGTTGACGGGGAGAATCGCATGAGAAGGTGTGTGAGTCTGGATAGAATTGTCGGTAAAGGAGCGCTACCTGGTCGCTCTGGGCTTCGGAGCAGCAGACTGGGATCAGGCGCTGGGCTAGATGGATGCATGAAGAATATCGGACTGAGTGGCACACGTCACCGCTCACAGAGCATGTACCTTGATCTGGTGCAGCGCAAGGGAACGCTGTCTAGGCAAGGATTCAAAAGTCACTCCACTTCTCTACAGTCTCTCAACAGAGACTTCTCCTCTGACCAGCCTGCAGATCGTCCGCACAAGCGAATACTTTGGGACTCAAAGTTGTTGCTTTCTGGGCACGGTACCAACAGTGACCCAAAAAGAAAAGTTCAGCCAAAAGCAATGCTCCACAAGTCCTCAAGTCAGCCATCTGTAATCTCTGACCTAATCCAACTCCTGCGCTGCATCTCTAAGCATCAAGTGTCTGCCCCCTCAGGCAGTCGTATTCCCGTGCTGAAGAGGTTAAACACTGGCGCTCCCATTACTCGAGCCAAACTAAGAAACAGAGAGGCAGAATGGAAGTCTCTGCAAGATCTCACTGAGGAGTTTAATGATCAATATGCCCCTGTCAAAGTAAAGGTAGATAATGTCAGTAATGGTGTCTAGGTCGATCTGTATCTTTTTAAGTGAAGTGACGAATGCTTTACAATAACTTCTTTCATTTGATTTTTATTCTCTCTTTTTGTGTGTGTCTTTTGATATTATTTAGAAGAGTGATATAAATCGATTGGAGTCCATTAATAAAATGCTGAGTGAAGAGCTCAGCCGGGTAAAAAGCGCCAATGAGAACATGACAAAAACACTTGAGGATTCACAGAATCACAACAAGGTACAAGAGGCATTGCATTCTGCTACATGTTCCCTAAATAACTGAATGTGAAATATGTTGTATAACATTATTTGCTGTCTGTTGTGGATAGACCATGTCTGTGACGTTGGAGGAGAAGGAGAATGAGCTTGACACAGAGAAGAAAAACGCTCTGAAGAGAGATAAAACCATCCAAGGGCTTTCCCAGGTCCTCAAAGAAAAGGAAAAAGAGGTTAAGATATATTTAAGAACCAACACCGTTATATCACTGTTATGTCATGCCATGCTCTTGAAATGAATTTGTGTATTTTTCAGATTGAGGAACTTTGTCAGGAGATTGAGGACAGGGATGATGCTTTGGCCAAGGCCAGAGAGGCTGCACATAAAGCCCAACTGCAGAAATATCAGGCATGTTGTTCATACTGTATGTTATAGAAACTAAGGCATCGATCCTTCACTCTACTCTACAATGGAGGTTTCTCTCTTCACTCTAGATCTATATATTCACAAGTTTCTTAAGATACTTTGTTCAGATTGAAGTGTTTTTGAAAACAATTTAGTACAGGTTTGATTAGCTTATATAGATTTAGTTTGATTCTAATTGATCTTTTAGAAAACTATAAAACTTAAGTGGCCATTCATTATTTATATGTTGAACATAGGCAAAGTCATGCCACATATATCAGAGAGCAGTTGCTATAAAACAAGGCTTTAGTATTATTTTTAAGCAAATAATAGTAGACAATTTAGTGGTTACTGAGGCTTTTACTCCTCATCCTGTTCCATAACAGAAAGGTTGAAGGCCTTAAAGCAGAAAACATTCAGCCTTCCTGTTTTCTGTTGTTCTCTCTCTCACGCTTTCTCACAGGATGAGTAATCTAAGTAAACATCTTTCAAAATCAGCCGATTCACATCAGCAGTTGATTTTTTTTAGTGTATCTCTGTATTGGTAAAAAAAAAAAGCAATCTTAAATTTTACTTTTTAAAAATTGTATTCAGGGAGTAGAGGAGCATCAAAACCTGTTAATGGAAAAGCAAACTGAGTTGGCCCAACTCCAAGGGGAGCATCACACCAAGGTGCTCGAAGCCCAAAAACTACAGCGTGCCTTGGACAGAAAAGAACAAGAACTTGCTGATTTGCAGCAGTCAAAGGACCAACTTGAGATGGAACTAGAAGACATGCAGCAACAGAAAAAGAAAGGAGACAAAGCCCTAAACGTAAAGTAGTATAAAGGCATTTACCGTCTTTACATTTTTCCTCCCCCAAAAAAAGTCAAAAAATTTTTCATGTGATTACTTTCTTCTCCCAGGATCTCACCAATCAGCTGAAAAAAGTGAACGGTGAGATGAAAGAACGGGAAAGTGCTCTGGAACAGCAGTACCAGGAGATGCTGGAACAAACCAAAAGAAAGCTGCACAGCCATGAACTCACCATCCAGAGGCTCACAACCACATTGACTGATAAAGAACAGCAGCTACAGGTGACACAATCTATGTTTAACCAAAAGATCTCTTTGATTTCCATAACAAATAAAAAAAAATCTCCTTTGGAACACTGAAGTATATGTTTAACTCTTGTTTATCAGGAATACATAAACATGGTCAGAGACTTGGAGCAAAGCAAAAGCCCCGGGAGTAACGACGGCATGCTGACCAAGCTGCGACAAAGGCTAAAAGAAAATGAGAGCGCCCTGGAGGTTGGGATGCCTTTAATGTTATCTGCTCACCAGACAGACAATAATTAGATTTTTGACATTTTGTTTGCTCTTCCACAGCAAGCTCTGGATGACAAATTTGCTGCCATTGAGGAGAAAGACAATGAGATCCACCAGCTGCAGCTGCTGCTCAGAGAAAAGGAACGGGACTTGGACCGGCTCAATAACCTGCTCACTCATAATGAGGAAACCATCAATGTAAGTAGCTTTTAACTTTTTTTCTTGACTGTAAAAATCTTAACATGAATGTGCTTCATTTATAGCAATTTCTTTTTTTCTTGCAGAACTTTGACAGTCTTATCAAGGAGAAAGATGTGGAGCTGCAACATCTTGCCAACACGCTGAAGAACCTGCAGAGAGCCAAGCAAGATGTAGAAGATAATCTGAACAGATCACTGAGGGAGAAAGATGCCATCATCCACCAGCTACAGCTCTCCTTAGAGGGCAAGACAAAAGATATGGAAGTTAGTTTACCAAATTACTTTTCTTCTTTGATCCATGTTCAGCAATGGAGATTTTAGCTTTCAGTCTAGTTTCAGCCTGGTCTGAAAGTCGCAAGGCGCTGTCTCTAAATCTGTTGCTTTGTGTAGGAAATGGCGAAGAACATTCTGAACCACTCACAGAGTCATTCTCAGGACCTGGCTGAGCAGATGGGCCAGAGGTTAAAGGTCACAGAAGCAATGCTAGCTGAGACTGTGAAAGCCAGAGAAAGACTAATAGTTGACAATGAGAGCGCTGTGGAGGGACTGTTGGCTACAATTAACAGCAAGGACCAGCTTCTTAAGGTCAGTGCATGGGCGTAACTGGTGGGGGGTAGGCATGGGACATGTCCCCTCCCACCTTTTTTGTGCCATGTTCAGCAACTAACCTTTGCCAAAAGACAAAAATAATTGCGGTTTTCTTCCAAACAAATGTATAAGTTGAGTAATGCTGCTTCATGCAGATAATATTAACTAAATGATGACTAGATAGTCCATTCCAGTAAATGTTATTAAGCTAGTTAACAAGATGATATTTATTTTACATCCATTGCCAGTTAGTTAATGCCAGGAATAAACCCAACACTCTTTCATTTCTGTACAGAAGTTATACTCACAGTTGTTTTCCACATATTTAAAAGAAATCTTTATTCTCACAATAGAAAGATCAAAATCAGGAAGGACGTAATAGACCAGAGGGCAGCAGCCTTAATGATGATGGTGCAGGGTTTTCTCAGGTAGGCCTAAGGAGAGATTCTGACTTGCTGAGGAAAAGATATTTGTTGCAGGGAGAAATCAGGCAAGTAATAAGGATTGGGTTTGTACAGATATTACAGAATTGCTCTCATTCACTCACCAAAATATTTTTTGACTGAATGATAGGTAGCACTGGGACAATGCCATATGTAGTTCAGACTTAGACAATTTTATTTGTATTTTCAGATATTATTTGTGTTAATAAATGCAGCAGGTATGTCATTACATTTTTATTTATCTTGATTAATTTTGCACATCTGACTAAAATTTGTTTCTATGTGTGTTAAATGAAATTGTCAGGCTTCTTAACCTGTTACCTGTCACTTCCATTTTTGTTCCAAGTAATAATTTGCATATAGGAATGGTGTTTTACTGAACATAATCTGCTTCTTGCCCTGTAGATGTTGGAAGGTAATTGTGTCAACTCAACCAGAGTTTGGCAGCCAAAGCTTTTGCTTTTGTTAGTATATAGTTTAAAAAACTGAATTTGGTCTCCTTGTGCTGCTGTTTTCTCTCCTAAGGAGTCTGCAGAGCACTTTAATCGCATGCTGTCTGAGCGTGCTCAGGAGATTCAGGAACTGAGGAAGCAGTTGGCTGATAAACAACAGGAGCTTGCCAAAGCTGAGAAGAAAAGCTCGTCAACAACCCAAGAGAGTTATTTAGAGACAGCAGAACTAAGAACCCTGCTTGTGGAGAAAGACGGCCTCATTGACGTAAGATCCCTTAGAGACAACAATCATGCTGCTGTTAAGCTGTCAACTTGAAATGTCCACAAAACATGAACGACACAATTTTTTGGGTTACTTGCATTAAAACAAAAGTCAGATATTATCTGTATGTGTTGTATTGTTCTTCTGCAGAAGCTTTTGCAACAAGGTCGGGAGAGGGACAAGTTCTTGGCAGAGATGAGTCAGAAGGTCGACGGAGATCACGTGTTGGAGCTCAGGCAAACAATTCAGATCATGCAAGAGAAACTTGAGGAGAGAGAAGGTGAGACTTGGGTCTGCTTTAAATCTTCATTTTAGATGTTTAAACCTGGTCTTTGTATTGATCCTACATTTGATTCTGTTTTGTCTCATTTGAAGCTGAGCTATCAAGAAGAAACAGCGAGGACAACCAGGAGAACATTCCAGTCTCCAAGAAAACAGTTGTTGTCCTGAAGAAGGAGTTGGCTCAGAAAACTGAAGCACTGAACAGAGCTCTGAAGAGGGAAAATGAACTGAAGGTCTGTGAGCAGGAAGCACATTTTCACATCCAGTGTTGGGATAATGTCAGCAGAAGTTTATTTATTGGTTATTCTGGTCGTTTATTTTCACTTCCAGATTTCTTTGGCTGATCTCCAGTCACTGCTTTCTGAGCTCCAGGGTCGGAGTGAAGGTCAAGCTGCTAACATCGATTCCCTCACTGCTACACTGAAGACCAAGGATGAGATTATTAATGTAAGAACTGAATGCATGGTAGGGGTCCCACATGGAGCTTTATTTAGATTTAACAGTCTAAATCTTTTTTTTTTTTTTCCAGTTAGGCCGGTTTTTATTCTGGCTTTTATATATGTGATGCACATTCATCCATATGTTCATTTATCAGTTTATCCGCCTTTAACTTTTCCTTGGGCCTTTTTTTACTGCATCCCTTTCTTCCATTAATTCTCCAATCCTTCCGTCCTTGAATTCTTTTATCTGCCCTTCCTTTGCTCCTACAATCTTTAGTTCAATCCTACAAAATTTTCTCAGAGTGTTTGCAGGTTCCATATTTAAAGTCTAACATAAATTATTGGGAACTTTTGTATTTTCATTTTGCAAACAAGCCAGAACAAGTCTGCAATAGTGTTTCATTTTGGAGTTGATGGGAGCCCTTACTGGGGTTAAAGGAAGGGTTTTTTTAGATAGACTTCAAGCTTTGTGTTGTTTAGTCATGCGTCATGGTTCCTTTTTGAATTTTGAGCAGGTTCTCAATCAACGCCTTGGACAGGGAAGTGACAGCCGGAATGATTCTACTCAAGGCCATCTGATTGGCTCCAACATGGATAGATCCCTACCTGCATTGCCTCAGAGAGAAATAACCATGATAGGAGGAGACAGCCAGCAAGACGTAAAGCTTTAATTGCCTCATCTTCAAATGATTAGCAACATTTTACTCACTAGTAAGCTGGTTCCTGTTTTTGCCCCCAGGCTTTGCCCCATCGTTCAGCCTTGCAGCAGGAGCATGACGCTCTAAATAAAGCCCTGAGAGCTGAACAACAGCTGTACTCCAGTTTAGTTAGGACTGTGAAGGAGCCGGATAGGTAAGAAGAGGTGGAATGAACTGCTTTATTTCTTTTAATAAGCAAAATAATAAAAAGTGACTTAATATGTTCAGAAAATATTGATGACATTTTTTGGGGGGGTTGATGCAGCGATTTCTTGTTCTGGCATAAAACTCTATAATCCATACAATCTGAATTGTGCTTGTGTTTAATTTAACAGTTAAATGTAACAGGGATTGACTATGAAGGAAAAAAATTGTGCTGCAAGTTTATTATAGAGCTGGTTGTTTTTAATCCAACTAAACATGAAGGGATTAAAATTATACCAATGTATTAAAGCGACAATTTGATTACGTTGGGGACTGATTTAGGTTGTTTGTGTGGGTGTTAACTCTGTGGATCTTCTTGTGCTTTTCAGTGGCCAGCGTCTCCATGCTCTGCAGCTGGAACTGACAGCAGTTCAGCTGCTCAGGCAGCAGCTAGAAGACAGCGTCAGAACTAATGAGGAGCTCAGGGATGATTTGGAGAGAGAGATACAGAGAGCCAAACTAAGAGAAGGTGCAGTCAAACACACTGGGCTCTAGATGATCTTGATAATTAAACACAGAAAATACAAGGAATGATGGGAAACAACAGCTTAATGTCAGTGTGTACTCGACTACTAGGAAATACAAAAATGGCTGTCATATTTGTGCACTGTTCAAATTCATGACTCAATATCACATCTTGCTGAAAAGCTTGTGGTTCCTGTTTGTTGATGCTGCATGCACATCTGCTCTGTCCTCCTCTCATCTGTCTGCTGCTTTGTACCCAATCATCTTTTCATCTGCATGTCTTTGTCTGTACCTGAAATGCAACTTGTTTCACTGTCACTAAATACATGTGTCCTCCCGAAACCCATTACAAATAAAATAAAAATAATGCTTCTGTTGCTCTATGTTTTCTCTGCTCCACTGTCGGGGTGAACTGTTCCTTTCAAATGTTTGTGTATCACATCACCTCTCCATCTGCTTTGCTTTACTAATCTACCCATTCTAACCATGTGTTGTTACATCATTATATAACAGCTTCAGTGAAAGATTGATATGTTTGTTGTATTTTTCTGGTGAAATCAGAAATTGGAAAAAAAAAAAAAAAAAAGAATTAATAAATCCTTATCCAGAAAGTTTCATAGCATGCAGAGTTCACACTTCCATGTAAGGCTGCAAATATTAACCTATTGATTTTTTTTGACGATTATTTGGATAAAAAATAAAAATGGCACGTTCAGCAGATTTTTCATCAAAACCTTTTTTAATCATTACTATAAACATATTAAAAGATGCAAATAAACAAAAAAATGTACTCCTTTTTTAAATAAGTAAATGTTTTATTGCTTGAAATACAGTAACGGCATTCCTTTAGTGAATACTTAATCATTTGTACTAAAGAATGTATCTGTAGCTGAAAAATCAACATGAATAGCTCAGCACTTTCTGCTTGACACTTTTCTGCCTGATTGGTGATTAATTTTATATTAACCAATCAATCATTGTATAGCAAAAGGTGTTTTTTTAAAATTATTATTATTTATCGTAAATGCAAAATACACATATTTTTGCACAGTTTTGGCTTAAATACTACTCTGTTTTCTGTGAAAGTAGCTTTTTTTGAGTTTGCATACTCTAGTTAACGATTAATCGATTACTACATGAATTGATTATTTCAATAATCAATTCATCACGATTTATCCAGTTAATCGTTTCAGCTCTACTTCCATCAGTCACTCAAACATAACATGACTCATTTAAGTCCTCTCTGAGGGCTGAGGTTGTTGTCTAAACATCGTAGCTCAAGTGTCTGCATGCATGTGTGTCTCATGCCAGTGGCCAGATTAAGCGCATGCTCCTCCCACAGTACTGTCTACAAGGCAGCAGGTGTAGAAATAGGTCAGCCGTAAGTAAAGCAGCCATGGCTTTCATTCTCCCAGACTGCAGGAAAGACGACTCGGGCTAATTGGCTTTGATGACGTTTTGCTTTAACTTTTAGTTACATAATCATTATAATTTATATGCTGCTAAAAATTAAAAAAGCTGTCTTTTTATAGTCATCTGTAGTGTTGTTTGTAATTAGACTTTTTCGTCTGAAATGGGAATGTGGGAATATAGTCACTAATAGAGTTAGCATTTTTTTTAATTTCTTTTTAGATCTGCCACTAATTTATTGTAAAAGTCAAAGAAGTCTTATTTTATCCCCCCCCCCCATTTTTCCAAAATGTGAATTATTCCAAGAAAATATCCCCATCTGATCTAGTCCACATGCAGAATTTCAGTATTTTAATAACTATGAAATTTAAATGCTTCATTTAACTTCTTACTAAAATTTATTCTAAATATAAAGATGCAAAATATGCTTCACTTTCAGGTTGTTTTTGAAATCTTACTTTCACTAAAAATCTAAATAGAAATGTAGTGGAGTTGTAAATAAACTTGCATGTGGATCTGCTCAGGTAAGGACCTCATTGATCCTAAGGAACTGGAGAGCATGAGGCATCAGCTTGAGGACGCCCAGCGCTGGAATGTGTCCCTGCAGGCTCGCTTGGGAGCAATTCAGAACCGTGGAGGAGGAGTTGGCGGAACCAGTGATGGTAAGACTGAAAATACACATTGTAATGATTTCTCCCAACGTTTTACTTGTGACATTTAAATGCCGGTTTTCGTGTTCAGGTGAAACTTTGAGTTTCATTGGAGATCAGACTTCTTACATGAGCATCTGTGTGGGAGAAGGGCCGGATGATAGCTTGCCTCAGCTCTCTCCAGAGGAGCTTCAGCGGAAGGTGAGCTCATACCAAATATTTAAAGATATTTTAAAAATCACTAACTGTTTCTTCTCATTGTCTGAAGTTAAATCAGACCAAATTTCTTTTGTTTTAGGTCAGTTGGAATTACCCAAAATACTTTTGCTTATTGCCAGAAAACATTCTGAGAAAAAAGAACAAACTAAAACAGTTTTCTTTAGTGCGTTTGTATTGTTTTATCTCTAAAGTGAGGTACTGAAAAGGTTTGAAAACTTACCTTGAAAAGTGTTTGAATTTTACTGTGGGTAAAGTGTATGAACCCTGTATATTATTCTGAAGTTGCTTAATTATCACACACTATATGACTTGAATATAAAATGGATTTAATAAAGATACAAATCAAAGAATCTTTATTAAATTGAACCTACTTTTAGGAACTGAAGTGCATTTGGAATACATTGATACATTGATTATTAGCACTGATTGCAGACAACTTAAAATACACAAAAGATACCCTAAATCCAGGTTTTCTAAAACATCCACATATGACTGATCTCATATGTCTTGGTTGTTTCTCATGATAGAGCTTTAATATTAGGCTTTTTTTTAGACTAATTTTTGAGATATTAGACCCAAAAATGTCACCTTCTTTACAGTGTGTTGTATTTAAAATAGTTGATTTTGGTAAAACAGTCTACTAAACTTGTTAAATACACTGCCTGGCCAAAATAAAAGTCGCCACCTGGATTTAACTAAGCAAATTGGTACAAGCCTCCTATTGGATAAGTACTGCATAGGCGATTATCTTTCAGCTGGCAACAAGTTATTTAACCCCAGCTGATGCAATGAGTAACTCCTCATTTCTTAAACAACCATGGCAAAAGACACATCCTGTGGTCGTGGAAAAGACGTTAGTCTGTTTGAGAAGGGTCAAATCATTGGCATGCATGAAGCAGAGAAAACCTCTAAGGAGATTGCAGAAACTACTAGCACTGGGTTAAGAACTGTCCAACGCATCATTAAAAACTGGAAGGATGGTGGGAAACCATCGTCTTCCAGGAAGAAATGTGGTCGGAAAAAAATTCTGAATGATCGTGATTGACGATTACTTAAACGTTTGGTCAAATCAAATCGAAGAAAAACAACAGTAGAACTCAGGAATATGTTTAATTGTGAACACAAAAGCATTTCCACACGCACAATGCGAAGGGAACTCAAAGGTTTGGGATTGAACAGCTGTGTAGCCGTAAGAAAACCTCTAATCAGTAAGGCTAACCAGAAAAAAGGCTTCAGTTTGCTAGGGAGGCTTTAAAGATAAAGATAAAGTTTGGACTCTGGAGGAATGGAAGAGGGTCATGTGGTCTGATGAGTCCAGATTTACCCTGTTCCAGAGTGATGGGCGCATCAGGGTAAGAAGAGAGGCAGGTGAAGTGATGCGCCCATCATGCCTAGTGCCTACTGTACAAGCCTGTGGGGGCAGTGCTATGATCTGGGGTTGCTGCAGTTGGTCAGGTCAAGGTTCAGCAACATTGTCTGCCCAAAGAATGAGGTCAGCTGACTACCTGAATATACTGAATGACCAGGTTATTCCATCAATGGATTTTGTCTTCCCAAATGGAACGGGCATATTCCAAGATGACAATGCCAGGATTCATCGGGCTCAAATTGTGAAAGAGTGGTTCAGGGAGCATGAGACATCTTTTTCACACATGGATTGGCCACCGCAGAGTCCAGACCTTAACCCCATTGAGAATCTTTGGGATGTGCTGGAGAAGGCTTTGCGCAGTGGTCAGACTCTCCCGTCATCAATACAAGATCTTAGTGAAAGATTAATGCAACACTGGATGGAAATAAATCTTGTGACACTGCAGAAGCTTATTGAAACAATGCCACAGCGAATGCGGGCTGTAATCAAAGCTAAAGACGGCTCAACAAAATATTAGAGTGTGTGACCATTTTTTGGTGGCGACTTTTTTTTTGGACAGGCAGTGTATAATGCATAGTATGCAATAGCAGGTATTGTGGAGAGATAACTGCACTTGGGGAAAGATGTGTATGCTGCAGGATATAACACAAATGTAATGGTTAAATTGGGTTGTTATTTTTTATTTTTTTTCAAATGTAAACAAAATGATGCATTAAAAAAAATCTTGACAACCGTTCCCTTTATGCTGCAGGTGCTGGATTTGCAGGAGCATGTCGCTGGGCTTCAGAGTTTAAACGATGAGCTGCAGAGCAGATTATCACAAATGGAGAAGTCAGAGCGGGACGCTTTGGAAAGGGAAGACAAAGACCTGACCAGCAGAAGCCGGTTCAAACAGGTTAGAGGTCATAAAAGACAGCTCCCAATACATGAAGTTCAACAGGAATCTTTTATAGTCTTTGACTAAATCCTAGATAATGGATGTTGCTATTTAGAGTTTGTTTAAAGTTCAGTCAGTTAATAGAATCATAAGTCATTGTCTAACATCCACCTTTTTAGCTCCTTTCTGAACTCCTAACCTACATCTTAACCTCTGCTCTGTTCAGCCTGTAACGGATGTCTTTTTGGTCTGTAGTGTGGAATGTCTAGTTTCTCTAACAAGTTAGTTGTTTGCTTATAGTAGAATCTGCCCTTTTTTTCTGTCCTCCCTTTTCCTAACCATTCCCTGTCTTTTTTTTATTTTTTTTATCTCTGTGTCCCATGAAACGGCTTCTCTTCATTCCACATTAGACACATCATGCCATTCTGCTGTTGCTGTGCAGTGTTTTATGGATTCTGTTCCCTCTTTAAGTTTTTCTTTTACCAAGCCATATGTGTCACACTCGCCTCCCATCCCATTACTCTAGCAGCTCGAGGAGATGTGTGAGAGGCAGCCACAGTGTGACACTGAAAGGGAACATCTTCCTGGTCAAGATAAAGAGATCCAGACAGAGACAAGCACCTTAAAAAAGGTAAGATATTAACTGCTACTTAAAATTATTTTTTACCCCTGGAGTTTTTATTTACTCTTTGTCTTGTCACAGTTATGCAAATAAATGTTATTTTTAATATGATATGGACCAACACAGAGTAGTCCATAATTGTGAAGTAGAAGGAAAATTTAACATGGTTCTAGGGTTGCAGCTATCGATTGTTATTTATTGATTAACCTATCAATTATTCCAATGGTTAATCAAGTATTTGGATTAAAAAAATGTTTTATTGTATAGCTTTTCTATACAATATTAGAAATACAGTAAAATAAACTAATGATCAATTCCTTTTTAAATAAGATAAGACATTGCCTAAAATGCAATATAACTTACCTTTAGTGAATTTGAAGTATACTCCAGTAAATGATTATTTGATCACTAAATTAGTTGACGATTATCTCAATAATCATTTCATCACAATTAATCCGAATAATTGTTTCAACAAATTCTTTTTCCAAAAATATTCAAAAAAGTGTAGTGAGTATTTGCATTCAGTCCCTTTACTCAGATTACCGTAAATGAAAATCCATGGGAACTAATGTCATCAAAAGTTACCTAATTAGTAAGTGGTCCAGCTACATGCAGCGTGAGGTGGGAACGCAGATGGATTTAATTGTGCTGTCAGGTTGCAAAAGGTGATAGTGGGGTGAACATTTTTAAGTAATATGATGGTAATAGCAGAGTACTGCAAGTGGATGCTTTCAAAGATCATCCATCCATTTTCTAACACCCTTGTCCCTAATGGGGTCAGGAGGGTTGCTGGTGCCAATCTCCAGCTAACGTTCCGGGCGAGAGGCGGGGTTCACCCTGGACAGGTCGCCAGTTTGTCGCAGGACAACACAGAAACATACAGGACACACAACCATTCACACACACACTCACACCTAGGGAGAATTTAGAAAGACCAATTAACCTGACAGTCATGTTTTTGGACTGGGAGGAAGCCGGAGAACCCGGAGAGAACCCACCATGCACAGGGAGAACATGCAAACTCCATGCAGAAAGACCCCCGGCCGGGAATCGAACCCAGGACCTTCTTGCTGCAAGGCAACAGTGCTACCAACTGCGCCACTGTGCAGCCCCTTTCAAAGATCACTAAACTTTAATTTCTTGGAAATATTTAACATTGGAACTAATGTTAAATGTTAATTTGTATTTTTAATATCCAAAATGAATGAAAACAACCGAAGCAACAAATAAAATGGATATTGAAGTCCCTGTAAACAGAATCCTTCAAAAAAAAAAGTGGCTAGTTGAGAGCAAAGCACCATATTGAAGCCTTTTGTCATCCTATCTTTGATAGAAAGAGAAAAACAATCATGTTTGTTTTATTTAGTCATGAAGTAATCATGCGATTAATAGATTCATTGCTTATTGCGGCAGGCTTAGTCGCAAAGCACGCTAATTTATGACATTCCTTAATTTAGTAAAATATTTTTTTATTTTATTTTATTTTTATTTTTTTTGGAATTTTAAACACAATGTTCCGAAAATTGTTTGCCCCATTTTTGCCAACTTCTTCTAGACGGCACCTAGAAATCTGCTTGGTGATGAAAACAGGACCAGCAAGTCCAGCCAGGGTAGAGAGCATGCTCACTCTGACAGCACCCTGTCACGCAGCAGAGACGACGACGGTGCAGAAAGCAACAGAGAGGCTTTGGCGCAGACGTCTGAGCTGGCAGGGTTTGTGTCAAACTCTATGCAACATCAGAGGTTGGTTCTTTTGTTTAGTCGAGTCAAGATCTTATTATTTTCACGTTCCGTTACCTGAACGTCACACTAATCACAAGCTGCCAATTGTAGAGAGGAACTACAGCAACTTCGATCAGAAAATCTGAAGTTGTGGGGTCTCCTGAAGGAACAGAAATCCACCGAGTGTAAAGAAAAAGAAAGCGCCGATGTCTCAGGGAGTAGCAGTGATGGGCAGGCTGAATTAAGGAGGACTTTGGAAATGCCTCAGTCTACTCCTAAACGCGGTTCCATGGTCTTTAAATCACCAAAGCAAACTACAAAGAAATCAAGCAAAGCATCGGCTGGCGAGACCTCCACCACTAATGTCAGCTCTGCAGATGAAAATCCAAAACCTCAAAGTAAAACACACCACAAGTCTCCAAAGCAGCATGTCACAAGACACAGGGCAAGTTTTACGCAATTCTGGAAATACAAAGGCAGAATATATTATTTTCATTAGCTCTGACTAGCAGTGCTCCTAATATCTGGTTGATTTGTGTTGTTTCCAACGTAGGCTGGTGTCAAGTCTCGCCTCCCTGTGCCTGTGAGGATCAGAGCAGAGGGCAGCACTAGCAGGCCGTCTGTGACCTCTGACCCGATACAGACTGACGCACAGCAACACTCTGCTGTGGAAGATGTTTCTGGTTCTGACCAGCAGGTGCATTACAACTCGGATTCAGCACTGCAAACCAGCGCTTCCCCGTCCTCCACCATCAGACATTCACACACTAGCGGCAGCCCTGCAGAGTCAGACGGGGGCTCTGACGCCAGAGCACCAGTGGATCACAGCTACAGCGAATCTGATCTTCTTTCCCAACTCGAGCTCCTCCACCAGGAATGCCAGGAAAAGGAGGTCCAGATAAATAAGATGAGGGAGGAGCTCAGCGATCTGGTGGCTCAACTGGAGGAAAAGAAGAGACAGAATGCCCAGCAGACTGTGGCCCTCCAGGCAGCGCAATCCACCATCGCTTATCTGACAGCCTGCAGTCTGGACAACCAGAGCAACTTTGGTCCGCACCCTATTTCTGGCTCTATGGGTCCTGACGTTGACCTCCACACTAGATGCATGGAGTTGCAGAAAGCGCTAGAGGAGAAGGAAGAGCTCAACAACCAGCTCATTGAGCTCCTGAGCATGGCAGAGAAAGCCGTCGCTTCTCAGAGCCAAGATCGGGAACTTGAAACGGATGGTCTCTCTTCATGGGTAGAGGGTGCTTTACATGAGGCTCACACACACTCGCACAGAGATTGCCCAAATCAAGCCAGCGGCCAAACTGAGAACTCTGTGCTTGAGTTGCAGCAGCATGCAGACTCTTTGCAAAAAGCCCTTTTAGAACAAAGTAAGCTAAACGCAGAGCTCCAGGAGCAATTAAGGACTGCAAATGAAGCTGCGCAGCGTGACGGTTTTCATTTAAATGGCCCCACCTGGAGGCAAAGAGGTGAACCTACAGAGTTGCTTGAAGATAATGAGTCGAGGGATGACCAGGGTGCAAAGAGAGGTTGTCATAATCCCGATTTAAATCAAGAAATGTTTAGCGTTGTACTGAAGTGCTTCAGTGCAACAGAGGCTGCTGTTTCCTCGATAGCCAGCCACTGTAAAAACACAGCCTCCCCGACCTCTGATAAATCAGAACTATACGCCGACCTCCAGAGAGATTTTGACAATCTTCAGAGAGCGCTTCAAGAGAGAAGCAAACTGACTGAATCTGGAGAGCAGGGATGGAGAAGCAGCAGCGATCTGTCCTCTGCCTCATCAGAAACAAAAGGGCTGAAGCTCCATCAGGATCTCTGTCACCTTCATGAGGTTCTCAGTGAATACTCTCAAAGAATAAATGACCTCCAGGCCTTCGCTCAGCAAGAGAGAGGTCACAGAAGAGAGGGCGAGGTCCGCGCGGTTGAACACGATGACAAGGGATTACCACCAGATGTTAAGCTCCAACTGGAGACGTTACATAAGGCTCTGAGGGAGAAAAAGAAAGCATACAAAAACCTGGAGGAGAAACTGGCCACTGCTCTTACCAGTACATCCTCTACGGAAACTATAAGAAAAGGTTAGATATCTTATGTTGATTTGAATGTTCTGATTCTGTAAATATGATGGAGTGTCAGGACCACACAAAATAAAAGTGCAAGAAAAAAGTCATAAGATTACAGGAATAAACTCGTACAAGAATAAAGTCATAGTCATAGTATTATGACTATATCATCGTAATTTTATGTCCGTATTGTTGTTTTTCCTAGTATGGCCCTAATACTCCATCTTCCCTGTGCTTTCAAGGATTTATGTCTAACATGAAATATATTGCTTCCAATAGCAGCTCCTGAGCAGGGACACAAAAGCGTGCAGGTGGATTTGCAGGACCTGGGTTACGAAACCAGTGGCAAGAGTGAGAACGATAGGGAAGAGAGCAGTAGCACAGGTAGACAGTCTATAGGCAGACTCTGCATGTTGTCTGCTGCGTGGACACTAATCTCACATGTGGGTAGATTCTTTCACTATCTGTGCGCATGAGGATGGAAAAGCAAAGTGTTTTTCAGTTTGGGTCTCATAACACACAAAGTCTTTTTTTTTTTTTTTTTTTTTTCTGGTTTGAACTTTGGATTTCTTCTGCACTCTCCCCCCCAGCTCCCTTTAAAGTAAAATGTTTCACTGATCGGTTCTTGCATGTTTCACTCTGAGGTTTGGGATGTCTTTCAAGCACTTATTAACCTCTCAATTTGATTCCTTGCCTTGATTAAGTCTAGCTGCATATCAAATGATTAATTATTTTGAATGTGAAGGTGTCCCTTTTTCTTTTAAATGTCTGTATTTCTGTTTCACAGATCTAGATTTGGGGGTGAACCCTAGTTGCAGTGCGTCCAGCCTGCCTTCACTCTTGAAAAATGAACATGCCACCTTCTCCTCCACTGAAAACTTGGACTCAAACTCC
The DNA here is from genome assembly GCF_019740435.1 of Gambusia affinis. Taxonomy (NCBI): domain Eukaryota; kingdom Metazoa; phylum Chordata; class Actinopteri; order Cyprinodontiformes; family Poeciliidae; genus Gambusia; species Gambusia affinis. Next base: position 8,559,974 of record NC_057884.1, on the reverse strand, counting down.
AGCACTCCTTACCCAAGTTCCCCAGCTCTCAGCTCAGCCAAAGTAGGCATTTTGATGTTGGCTATTATAACAATGAAACATGATTAAATTCTACTGATTGCCTCGGTCAGGATATTCAAGTTTAAGCGCCAGTCCAATAGCTGCAGACACTAACATTAGCCTAGCGCCGTCTGTTTTGATTAGGACTGGGCGATGTGGCTTAAAAATAAAATCAGATTTTTTTATTTTTTTTATGCCAGGTCTGATTTCCGATTTTAGTAGATTTTTTTTTTCTCTCTCTGTCTTTTTTAAGAAAAGAAAACAACTGATAATAATGTGTTAAAATATGAAGTATTTCCTTATCTGTAAAATGTATACCAAAGAATAACTTCACAAGATGTATAGATCTCATAAAATTACTACTTAATTCTCCTTTTTTCTGGTAAAACAATGATTTTCTTCTAGTATCAATGCCCAGCCCTAGTCTTGATGTCACTCGTTGATTATTTTAGGTTGTAACATATTCTCAGTGAGTTAAACTGCTGAGTTAAGTTTTTATCCACCACCCATTGTGTCTATGTAGGTGAGCCTGAAAAACTTACAGATGTATGAGGAGTTCGGGGCCTCAGAGGACCCTCTGCAGCTTCAGGCACAAGTCAGAGAGTTGAAAGCCCACCTGGAAAACCAGGCAAAAGTCATCCTCCAAATGCAAAGCCTCCTGCACAGAAACTCGCTCTCCAGTGACGTGGCTGCAAACACCTCAGATCCGCTCACTGTCAGGGAGAAAGACGGCGCACACAAAGTGGACTGCGGTCAAGAAAGGGTCGGGCAGCCGAGTGGGAAAAAGGAGGCTGAAAACCAGTCGGCTGCGGACAGAGCCGGTGTTGTGAATATTGACCTGTGGAAAGAGAGAACGCTGGACCGAAGCACAAACGAGCAGCTGCAGCAAACCCGCAGCCGCTCAACGTCACCTGCTAGGTAACAGCTCACTGCGCTGTTTCTGCAAAATATACTCTTATTTATTGATCAAAGCTTGAACGTTGTAAACAAATTGGTCATGTTTTTCACCACTTGACAGGCTTGATTCTCTGGTGAAGTCTCAGGCCAGAGAGTTGTCACAGCTGAGGGAGCAAATCAAGGAGAGCCGCAGGCTGGGAGTGCTGCAGCGCCGCCAGCTGGAGGAGCTGAGCAAGGCGTTCAAAGACCTGCTGCACTCTGGAGAAGTGGACCACTACATGGGGGAGGTGGTAAAGGAACAGCTGAACAAGAGTCTGGACCTTCTGGACAAGCTTGAGGGCCGCCTGGACAAAGGTGTCCACTGCAGTTAATGTTTAAGAAAATGATATCTGCTCTACAGTTTGCATTGTAGGGGGAATACAATGAACATTTTACATTGTAACCTTGTACTTGGGCGTTAGTACTGAACAAATTATCTATATGAGTTATAAAAAGTTATGACTGAGTTATTTTTCATAATTATTGTGCCGTTATTTGTCTAAAAGCAACAAAAAAAATAATTAGAAGGCAGCACAAACAGATATTTATTTCTGATGTAGACAAACTTGTTCATGACAAATGTTTTTTCTTTTTCTGTCCTCCAGAGGAATCTCATCCGGTTAGTGAGGAGGTTGCAGCTTTAGGACTGTCTCGCAGGTACGCCATAGTTATCACGCCATCTAAAAACGCTAAATGTAACTAACATGCTAGTAACATTTAAAATTTATATATTTGGAGTAATAGGATTCAACAGGCATGTAAGGTTGGATTTGAGAAATATTTTTTTTTTCTTGGATTAATAATTGTATACCAAAATGTCCTTAATAGAAGATTTTATTTACAAAATTTGAACCAGGTGAAGCTGAAACTGCCACTGATATCTGATGAAAGTTTTTCAAGCCAAGCTGAAGAGACCGTACCACCTAGCTGATGCTCACCATTACACCAGGATTGTCATTATTTATCTTTTCCAGAGAGTTAAAAACTTCTCGCAGCTGTTCAAGTATTTAAAATTTTTCCTCGGTTAGTGTGATAAAAATTAACCCGTTACTAATGGCGACAGCCTCGAGGAGCATCAACAGGTACCTCTCTCTAACGACGAGAGCGGGATCGATCCCCGTGCCACCCTGTGTAGAATCCAGCAGGACGTAGATTATCTGCGTCTGGAGCTAGACGTTGAGAGAGAGCTGCTGCAGCAGCACATCAGGCTTCTGGTCCAGCAGAACCTCAGCCTGGCTGAATGCACTAGGGAGCAACTGGACCTGTGAGTTAGTTTCATTCAGACCCACAGCATGACGGTTGCTGTGGTGATTTCCAGCTGTGTGTTTTCCCCCAAACGACAACTAAAAACCTTCTTGTTAGGATCATTATATAGTCTTCCACCGTCTCCTGATTCCCCTCTCTCTATTTTTGAGTACCTTTCTTTTGCTCCACTGTCATATTTTCATATTTTGTCAAGTTCCAACCATGATCTTCAATGTATTTTATATGTAGAGTGGCAAAAGGAGAGCTGTTGTTGAAAGAAAGTTGCATTAATTTTTTTCCCTTAATTAGCGTAGCTAATTTTTGAGATATTTAGCAAAGCTGATGAGCTGGGAGAGATTTACCTGCTGAAATTGGAGCAAAAGATTTTTCTACAAATTATTGACTCAGAAAAGATGAGTGCAAACACACATGATTAATTTTTTTTATAAATGTTTAAAAAAAACATGGATATTTTTCCTTCCACTTCACAATTCTGTGCCACTTTTTGTTGCTCTCTCACATGAAATCCAGATAAAATACAAAGTACATTTGTTTGTTTGTTTGTTTGTAACCTTTATTTTACCCGATATGTCTCTTCGAGAGACCTGGCCAAGTACGGCATCCGGACACCGACAATTACAAATCACACAAGTGCAGATGTCAAAACCCAATTAAGAGACAGTGTAACAATGAGCGTACATACCCATACAGGTAAAAATAGGACTAAAATGCAACTTGACATTAGTCAAAGCTTTTACAAAAACCTTATCTACAAAATGATTGAGTCGGTGCGAAACTTAGGCGCAGTTAATAAAATGAAGGTGGTTGTAATGCAACAAAATATGAAGAAGTTCTAAGTGTGTGAACTTTGACAAAAGAGCCAATGCTCACACACTGAATTTGACTCGATTACTTCTAGACTGGCTATGGAGTTGCAGGAGAAGAACCGACTCATCCAGAGCCTCCAGAGTCAGATCCGCAGTACGACTCCCAGCAGCCACTGCAGCTCCCAGTCCGACCTGAGCTGCTCAGACGTGACGATTTCCTCCTGCCACAGCAGCAGCACCACCACACAAGGTGGCAGTAGAGCGCACAGTGAGTTTCCTCGTGAAATATTGAACAACCTTTAAATCTTGGAGATAATTGCAGGTGTGAAGTGAAGTCTTTGGTGTCAGAGTGGTTGGAGAGATATAATGCAAGCGATTAAAAATGCATGCGTCTCCTCTTCCTGCCTGGTGTAATGTCATTTATGATCACTTCAGTCCTCCTCTCCATCTAGTTTCTAATGGTAATGGCAATTAGTTTCCACTCAGGTCCATTCTGTCCCACTGAGGCGTGCTGGATGACCAAAGCTAGAGCCGGTGTCCAGTTTCAGTCCACCGCCTCTCAAAGTTGCATTATTCAGTGGCACCTATCTGGTTCACTTCTCAATTTGTTTCTCCCTCTTGGGGGAAAAAAAAAAAAAAAAAGGAGCAAAGTTAAACAAAACGTGTTACGAACACCCTGTAGCTGGAAGCTGGGTCAAAGTGTACAGAAATATTAGTTTAGGACATTTTTAATGAAAGTTGGTTGATTAACTACGTCCTCCTGTTTCTGTTCAGGCCGGCAGCACTCTGCTGAGAACCCGGGAGCAGCCGTCTGTCCTGCAGGAGGCGCTCCGGAGAAAGGTGCGTCTCCGCACAGAGACGCTTCCAGCAGTCTGCAGCGTCTGCAGAGGGAGAACCGGCGCCTGCGGGAGCAGCTGAGGAGCAACGAGGAGCTCAACGCCACCTTACGCAGCGAGCTGGACCTGCACTGCTCCATTATGGCGCAGACCAGCCTGCATCACCAAGAGCAGGAGCCAGGCCCGGATCAGGAAGCCGCAGAGCCTCAAACGGGAACGCATGAGCAAGGCGGAGACGTCGGCTCACAAGGGGAAGGAGGAGAACGGCCTCGGACTGTGAATTCAGGTAAATACGAGGCATTATCAGTCGAATAATTAGATGAACCTTTCGTTAAAGTAATAAAAACACAGAAGATGTACTCTACTTTTATAAACTGTTGAGCAAAATGCAAAGCCAGATGATGCCACCTGTTGGAGTCAGCTGTTGTTTTCCACAACTGTTAAGAAAGATTTTCAAACAGAGAGTCCAACAAGTAGCAAATATTTGGAGAAGTTATACATCACCATGAGTCAAATGCTGATTAATGCAAATGAATACTAGCAAAACATTTTTTCAAACGCAACTGTTCACTTTATTGTGAGCTTCTGTAAAGGTTTTAATTATATACCGATAAATTTATAATACATAATTTGTAGTGATCAAACTTTTTCTGGATTTTCTGATTTCCTTTCAGGTCCGACCTGTCAGTTCAGATTTTGACTGGTTCAACTTTTTAGTTTAAGCATTTTTTTATTTTTTATTTTTTACAATTAAAAGATAATAAATGTGCTTCAGGTTGTTTAGATGGAGGTAGAAGTATTTAATCCAACGGAAGAAATAGCGAGATTCTCCCACTTCAATCTGATTTTTACTTAAGTGCTTTTATTTGTTTTGATGTATTTATTGAATAAGGGGGAAAATACTGTTTTTTCAGGGTTTTACATGCAAATCAGCACCAGAGCAAATCAAGGGAAATTTAACTGATTCAACTATTTTCAGCTAAGACTTCAGTAATTTTTATCAGTTTTGAAAATTAAAGCATACAACAAATATTCACCACAAATCCCCTCAAATTCCAACTGTTAAATCATAATAATTACAGCTGAAGCAAACAAACTACAAGGACTCTACCAATGTAGTTTTGTGGGATCCTGTAAAAGTCCGAAACAAACAAGCTGCATGTGCTTTTAACGGTTAGCCCCATGTTTACATGTACACTTTAGTATTTCCACATGAACTCATTACACTGACCAGAAGAACAGTTCAATAAAAGAACAACGAACGTCTTAGCTTGGAGAATCTCCATCTAATTTAGCTGTGTGTTCGTGTTTGTTAGACCTGCTGGCTGAACATCTCCAGGAGATCAGAGCGTTACGCCAACGACTGGAGGAAAGCATTCGCACCAACAACCGCCTGAGAGAACAGCTGGAGAGGAAGTTGGCCGAGGTGGAGAAAGACCCAAGTACGTAAAACCGACTGCAGCCCCGGTTCATCGCTGGTTCCCACAGCAGAGATCTTTCTAAATATGTTTCTCTCCTGTTCTTTTTTTGTATTTTTTTAGCAGCCACAAACATTTTTATCCAGGGCAGCGAGGAGCAGGGTCAGCTGGTTAATGAAGTTCGCTTCCTTTGGGAACAAAATCAAGTGTTAAAAGAGCAGCTCAACGTGGGATCTCGAGGCAAGTTTGCTTTCGAGTTGTTGATTCCTTATTTTAGTCCCAGAGGCTCCTTTACAAAACGCCTTTTGTTTTGATTTTAGACAAGCAGAAGGAGAACGAGAAGCTGCGTGAGTCTCTGGCGCGGCGGACAGCCAAGCTGGAGCAGAGCAGGAAGGAGAGTGAAGTTCTGCGGAAGGAAAACCTCAGACTGCAGGAGACGCTGCAGCAAAGCAGCCAGGAGAACTCGGTGCTGCAGAACTCCCTGCAGGCCAGCAGAGAGGAGCTGCAAAGGTCAACACTAAACACTTGAGTCATTTAAAACGGTCGTGTGTGTGTGTGTGTGTAAGCTAGTGATGATTAGTGATGGTGCATGACCTCTTGACCTCAGAGCTACCGACACACTTCAGTGAGACTGCAACCCAAAATCAGGAATCGGGTTTACTTTTAGATCTCCTTTCCCTTTCTGCCACTTATCACTCCTGAGTGTTTGACTTTTCAGTCCAGATACCGCTCCTTTTATATATATAAACTATATAAAATACATCCTCTGAGGTTCATCCAAGCATGTTTATATTCATAGTTGAATCAAAGTATTGCGACTCATTTCTAGTTTCGCTCCAGGTTGCAGTGTGAGGTGAAGCTCCAGAGGCAGCAGCTGTCCGACTCCCAGCAGCTGCTGCAGTCGCTGCGAGTGGAGCTGCAGGTTTATGAAAACATCAAGAACGACTCCAGCCAGCATGGTAACCTATACCAAGAAACCCAGAGTAACACACACTTGACTTTTTAAGATATCAGTAGTTAACGTATTGGGTCAACATGGAGTCTGTCGCAACCTTTCACCTTCCTCAGGCAGTGCAGTTTTGCTCTTCTTTCGGCTTTCTGTAACACCTGATGGGTTTTATCTTTGTTTTCCTGTCAGAACGGCGTCAGGAGGCACCGCCTCCTGTCCCCATGTCGCCGTCTGGCTCGGCGAACCTGGGAGAGCTGCTGTCCGAGATCAGACACCTGCGGCTGCAGCTGGAGAGGAGCATCCAGACCAACACGGCGCTGCGGCAGAGACTGGAGGAGCAGCTGCTCAGAGGACCCGGCCACTCTGAGACCATCAACATCAACTACCTGCTGTCGTCTCCAGGTACGCGCAGCGGCAAAATTCAATAAGTTGGGGCCGGGCGATGAATAGTTTTTTAGTTTTTCAAGCTGGGTTTTTCTAAAAACAAATTTGTCGCCAATGCACCCCTTGGGTTTCCATAGTTCACTGTGATGTTACCCGTCCAAAGCCCATCATCTTGCCTAACAACTGTTTTACAGCTTCTATTTATTTGGACTTTGAATTCAAGTCAAGTGAATATTTGGACCAGAATAAGATTTTATTTTAATTAATTGAAGTTGTACGACAATAAAGTCGAAATAAAACATGAATTAACCGTTAATATTACCGGAACAAAGTCAGGAAATAAAAAGATTGAGGAAGTCATTTTATGAACACAAAAACACAAAAAGCTAAAAAAATTAAAATGAGGAATGTTGAGCATCTTGTAAAGTTATACTTTGGGATATGTTTTACAGAGAAGGAAATGTTTAATCTTTTAACACATTAGCATCAAGTTATTGGTAGCTGAACATTGAAATTGTGCAAATAAATGCATCTATTTTAAAGAAAGAGCCACACAGACTGACAGATTCTGGTTTTTTTAGAGAATCAAATCAGATCTGCACAAGAGAGTCTATATAGAGAATTATATTTAGAAAAAAAATACAAGAATAAATTCATAAGATTATGACTTTGTTCTCACAATAGTTTTCCTATTTTTTCCTGGTATGAAAATATCATAGATTTTATTTTTAGGCCTACTGCCCAGCCCTACTATAAACACAGAAAATAGGACATGAAAACTCCAGTTTTCTGTGTGTTGTAGATGAAGCGGGTCGGCCACCGGGTCGGGAAGGCTGTGATCCTCTGCTTCGATCCTTCAAAACCCAGGAGCGAACCAGTGTCCATCACGGTGAGACAGCCTGCTCGGCGTTGGCGTAATACTCCATAACACTCCAATCCAACCCATCGTTATCATTTCAGTCTCCTCAGAAGCGAAACATCAGGCTCAGTCGGAGAACGACGCCGACTCCGTCTGCAGCAGCTCTGAACAGAGCGCCTCCGGCGCTCCTTCCCGGTTGGTCCCGGGCCACCGGATGTGGGCCACCCGCAACGGACGCCACGTCCTGGGTTTGATCGAGGACTACAACGCCCTCCGCAAGCAGATCTCAGAGGGGAGGAAGCTGTCACGGAGCATGGACGCACAGCTGCACGAGTGTCTGCACGCGCTCAGACAGCAGGGCCCCGACAACCAGGTAGCGACCGCGCCGTCGTGCCGAAGCTCCTTTAGGAATGACACCATGAGACCAGCACTTTGGTTTTCTGTGTTTTAGATGAGAGAAAAGCAGCATCTGAAGAGTTTATCCAGCAGCAGCGGCACCATGCAGCAGGTGCTGGAGGAGGCCGGCCGGCTGCTCAAGCTGCTGTGGAGGGTCTCTCTGCCGGCTGCTGGCACAGCAGGGGGCAGCGCCGGCGGCCAGCAGGTGGGAACCAGCTCACACGCCGCGACCGCTCTCGCTAATGAAGCTTCTGAAGACCCGAACCTCCTCTGCTCTCCTCCGAATCAGGATGAGCTGCTGAAAAACGAGATCGCCAGACTGAAGAACAGGTTGTCTCAGCAGGAGAGGATGCTGAGCGGAGCCGTGAAGCGCCTGCGGACCACCAACCAGCTCAAAGAGGGGATGGAGAGAGTCATCATTGATCAATGTAGGACGTTATAAACTGTTTGACAAGTTTCACAGCAAAAGTACTTTTTAGGGCCCAAGTTAAGGATTATTCTATTAGTCAGTAATTCTATTCATCGTTTTTACGAAATAAAACATTGTTGACATTCTGCAGATTTTTCATTTTGTTTGTATATAGTATTAGAAATGCATAAAAATGGAAAGAAGTAATTGGATTCTTCTTTTAGTTAAAATAAACATGTTATTGCAAAGCTCAACCCCTTCTAGACTAAACAATAATAGTGGAGAGTTAATCTGCTTATTACTTTTTGGATTAACTGATAACACTTGTGTAGCTTAGATTAGATTTATTTATTTATTTTTTTTATCTTAAATGCAAAATGTATATATTTTTATAAAGCCTTGATTTATTTATTTTTTCTGTTTAACTTTCAGAAAATGGCGTTAAGAGTGCATAAATCCGCTTACGATTGACAATTATCTCAATAATCAATTAATCAGTCTTTTTATTTTACAAGGCCAACTTATTACAAACCGTTAGTTCACCATCAAAACCCTTTCACTGTCTTCCAGTGTCTCTGACTCATGGAGTGTTGAAGAAAGCTCGGGGGAATTTAGAGGTGAGTTCTCACTCTGCCGTTTTCTCCGGCGTTTCGTCCTCGGTGCTAAATTGTCCTTCAGTGAATCGTTCTTCTTTGTCCTTTCTGTGACGTAACATTAGACAAATTACTGCGCCCTCTTTGGGCAGAAAGGCCCGTCTGGAGGAGCAGGCGCAGGTCAGTGCGGTTGGGTTGCAGGCCGAGACTTTGCATGAGTTTCATGAGCTCTCGCATGAGGTGGAAGCAAATTGAAAACTTGGTTGTAACTACAGACTTTAATGTGCTTTATTTATTTTATAGACCAACACCAGACAGCGTTTGAGTATGACAGTAGACAGAAACGTTTTTCATGGATTAAAAAAAAATAAAATAAGTGTTCATTTTGTTGGCTAAACAGAGAATCCATTTGTGGACATTTTTATTTAGTTTACTGTAAAAAGCATGCTCCTTTCAAAATAAGTGAACTTTATGCTGGTCTTTCACATCAAATACCACTACATTAAAGTTTGTAGCATGACAAAAAGTGAACGCATTAAAATAATAAATAAATCTAGTTTTGCGACTTAGCTAAGATGTAAAACACAATAGCACCGTAAGAACACAGCTTGTTTAAAAAAGCCAAAATTAGATTTCCCATCACGGTAAGTCACCATGCACTTTTTTTTTCTTTCTCCTTCTTGGATTAGCATGTTTCTGGGGCTCGTCTTGCATGTTTGCAACCAAAAGTTTGATTTTCTCAGCTTTTTTTTCCCCCCCGCCCCTTAACTCACCATTTCATGTGTTCCAGGAGGTCCCAGTCGGTGTGCAGTAGTGGAGGCTGAGCAGAGAAGTTTTCCTGTTTCCAGTCTGACTGCAGACAGAGACTCTGACTTATCGGACGGAAACAGCGCCGCCTCTTCGCGCTGCAGCGACTAAACCCAACGGAGCTCCTTCGTTTCAACCCGACGTTACCCAGCCTTCATGTCCTGCTGTAAAACCGTCACCTTGTACCCCATAAATCCAAGCCTTTTTATACCTGAATTGCACAACCTTTGCCTTTATTTTTAATTGTGGTACTAAAGCTGTAAAAGTTTATTTTAAAACGATGCCTGTGTAAATAGCCATCCGTGCAATGCAGCAAAAATATTTTCCTTTATCCTTTTTTATATGACAAAAGTATTTTACTACTGTTTTAGCTTGTGTAGGAACTACTGTGAGACAAATATGTTCAAATGCAGTAAAAAGTATCATGATGATGAATCCAGGAAGTTTGTTTGATTTGAAGGAAAAACAACCCTAACTGTGGTACAAAACTCCCTTTAATAGCATGTACATTTTTGTTTGAAAGTACAAATTTTGGCCAACACTTCCGAAACAAGAACCAATAAAAAAAAAAAAAAGAGTTGAACAAGGTCATGCAGAGATTATACTTAAGTAGCACTTGAAACTTTTCTAGTCATAGTGGCCTATAAAACTAGGCCTGGGAATGAAGAAGGACCATAGTCACCAAAATCCCTACAGACTCAGTTCCTCGTCAATATAAACCAGTTTGAAAGATATCAGGCTGTCCTCAGGTTTAATATTAAATATTAAAGTCAAATGTTTCTACGCCTTAAACCACAGCTGTTCACCTCAAAATAGGGCTCGATACAAGAAAAGGTTCCTTCTGAAAACATGTATGAAATGTAGCTTTTGTGCGTTTATCTTTGCACGAGTCTGACGAAGGCCTGGACCAATTGGATGATGGGTTCCTGGCCTTCGTGGCTCGCCTTCGATCCGGGTGTGGAGGGCTTGGACTGAAGGGAGGGGAGCATGCCACTGGCTGGGGATGATGGTGAACCCCTCCTGAAGTGGCGCGACAGGCTGGAGAGAAGAGTGCTCTAAAGTTGGGGGGGGGGAAATTTTGTTAATTTTAACTTTAAAAAAGTAACTGAAGAAACTAACACTAATTAGAAAATGTAAAAGGGATTTAGACTACCCATCAATAAATGAAATATTTTGTTACTCGTATTGGAGTGCTATCCTACAGCCACTAGGGGGCAGCAGCGAGTGGCTGTTTATGCATATTTCACACATACCAAGAAGCAATAGACTGCCATCTAGTGGACGCATGCTTATTATCAGATAGGAAATGACCTATTAATATCTACACAGCTAATTTCATGTGTTCTTTTCAAGTTAATATGTAAAGAATTTAATATTAGTTTGATGGCAAGAAATTTCTCAAAAATGGAAAAACTTTGACTTTTTCTTTTAAAAACAGACAATATACAAATTATATAATATTGGAATAAAGTGGAACCTTCTGCACAACCCAACAAAAATAAATTGATACTAATTTGACAAAGAACATAAGTGTTTACATGTGAATTAACTATAAATCAATTTGGAGTGTGTGGTTTAAATCTGTTCAATTATATGTGCAATCAAGATTATCCACATAGTTAGATATTATTAAATGCCGCATAAAAGCTGCACATTAACACAAGCCAGATGGGCTTCGTGGCCAACAGGATGGAGGTCTCACCAGTTCAGAGCTGAGCTCCTGTTTGAGCCTCTGTTTGTCACGAGGAAGGATGGCTGGATCTTTGAGACAGCGGACGGCCTGAGAGATCAGGACGTAGAAGCAGTTCTCCATGGTGAACATCAACAATGACCTGAAATCCAAAGGAAATGCCACAAAAATTACGTGAGTGAGAAACTGAATCAATTTTATTACATGTGCATAAACGTAAAAACAAAAGCTTCACCCACTTCAGAGCTTGGATTTCCTCCAGTGAGGCCAGCGAGGCGATGCTCAGAGAGGCCGGCTCCTTCCTCTTCTCCATCTGAAAACAAGCAGCAGTAAATCATCGTTTTTGAACTTTTGGTTGACCGACGCGGACCTTCGAGGCCTTCCACAGCCCACCTCGCTCAGCATGCCCAGGGCCACGTTGATGGTGGCCAGCAGGGTCCCGAATGACGGCGCCACATCCGGGTCGAACGCCGGAGTCGTGAAGCTGAGCACAAACAAGGTCCTGTACTCGGCCAGGTCCATACACTGAGAAACAAGATGGCCACACTTAACATTTTATGATCCTGCTGATATAGCTCAGCGTAAACAATCAAGACTAGTCATTTTATTGGGAACTCTCTGAGGGAGTGACCTGGTCCAGCAGTATCTGGCAGCAGTCTGGAGTGAAGTGTTGCAGTGTAGCCAAAGTTTTACTGAGGATCTTCAGCAGGCTGCACTGAACGGCCAACAGGGCCTTCTGCTCGGCCTCCTCTCTCTCTCCTCCTGATGATGATGATGATGCTGATGCTGCTGCGGCTGCTGCTGATGCATCTTTATACAAGGTTTGAGGCGGCCGCTGCGTCCTGGTGCCGGAGGGCAACGCCTCACCATTCTTAGACTGAACAGAAAATGCACAGTTAGTGATGACGGCATCCTCTTCATCTGATTTAAAGTAATAAAAACTCTCAGATCTTAACCTGCAAATAATGGTGGAGCATCTTTTTGCTGTGGAGCAGGTATGTGCACGTCTGGCACAGGTAACAAAGGTTTATCTACGGAGAGAGTGACAAGAGAAATGGTGAATGAATTAAAGGAGTTTGCGGTTTTCGATGAGGCTGTGATTTCCGCCAGACTTGCCTGCACGTCTCTGAGCAGGTTGGGGAGATGGAACTGCCACTCCCTGCAGAAACTGGAGAGCTGCAGCAGAAATCCCACTGTGTGATCTGCCTCGTCTAAACAGGACAGGCTCTGCACGGTGCGCACCGCGTTCAGACACTGAGCGGAGAGGAAACACAAGGCGGGAACTTCCTGTGATCCGATCTCAACTATTTTAAGTAGTTGAGAGGCAGCAGCAAAACTACAGCTGTGAGCCTTTCCAGGAAAATGTCGTAGCGATAACGAGCTAATTAACAGGCTCGCAAACGGATGTCATGGACTACAATGTTATCAGAGGTCCGACCTGTAATATGCGTTCCTGATGCACTCCGACAAAGTCCAGGGCTTCATTGATGAAGTTGTAGCGAAGCGTCTTGAGGAGACTCTCCATCAGAGACATGCAGAGGCGGTAAACGCCCGGCCAGCAGGCGGAGTCCTGCGACTTCCTAGAGAAACTCTGAGAAACACGAACCATCTGGTTACCAAATGATGCAGCTCTGAAATCTGGGTTAATGTCAGGCCTGTAGGAAAATCTGTGATTTAACAGTTTAAAAAAAAGTAACATAAAATTGTGACACCATCATATCGTCCACCCTGATATGTGCTAATACAATCTTTTCCATAAAAAAAACAAAAACAAAACATGAAAAGTTTCTCTGGATGAAACTGCTTATTATAGGGAGACTGACATTCTTCAAATCCTATAGGCTGAATCTATACTTTTCCAGTTTGTTTAGAAATCCTCTACAATAACTACAAGCTGTTCCCTCCATGTAAAGTCTGCGTTTGTTCTTTTTACCTGCGATGTGCCGTTTGAGGAAACCTCATACACGCTCAGCAGGGGCAGGCAGATGGTTTGAATGATGCCTGCTCCAGCAACAGCCGCTGCCCCCTAACAAAACATCGTTCCTTTAGATTACGATGGCGTGGAAATGTAGTGTTAAGGTTTAGAGATGTACTTGTGTGCACCTGGGGAGTGCGGGCCAGCGTCAGCAGCAGGTGGAGCGCGGCTTCGGTGAAGAACAGGTTGTGTTTGCAGCGCAGGCTGATCTCCACGGCGCTCAGCACCGACGGCAGGACTGGGACCTTCCTCATCACCAACACCCAGTGCTCACCGTCCTCATCGCTGCGACACAGCTCTTTGGTCAAGTGCAAGGCAAACACGCACACCTGACAGAGCAGGGAGAGAAAGACAACGAGGCGCGCTGAGCTGAAAACCGAAACAAAATCCGAAACCTTCTGGACGCTCTCAGACGTGACGCGCGTTCTGTCGCTCACCCCGTCTCTCTGGTCCTTCTGCAGACCGCGAGGACAGTCCGTCTCCATGCTGTCCTCCTGCTCCAGCATGTCTACCGTCTGACTCATGTGTCGGGTGTTGTCGATGAGCGCCAGCGCCTCGTCCTTCACCGTCTCGCACACGGAGAGCAACAGCTGGGGCAGCTGGGAAATATCTCTGCCTAGTTGACCAATCGCACAGTTGTCAGCCACTGAACGTGTGACTCAAATACAGACAAGAGAAGAGGGACGTTTTGTACCGTTGAGACCCTGAATCTGAAGCACAGAGATGAGTGCAGAGAAGATTTTGGCTTTGGTCCGTTCCATCATCTGCTGGTCGGCCTGCAGGACGCTCTCCAGGATCAGGGCCAGGGGCGAGAGGATGTCAGGAGCCGCTGCCACCACACTACGCTCAGAGAGAGGAGTTACAGAACTTAATCATGAAGCGTCATGCAGAGCAGCAGATAAATATTCAAGCAAAATCTTTCACCTGCAAGTACAAGAACCTAACTTGGCACAAATGTTCCCACGGGGCTTGCATTTGTGATTGAAAAATTCAAGTTGGCAACCAAGAAAAAAATGTTTTGTTACACTAAATGCCAATACTTATTATAGAGGAACACTTTCTATGTCAAATCATTTGAAAATCATACATTTCTAAACATAAAAAAATGTGTAAAAGCTAACGCTGAACTGCTAGGCACAAAACATTTTCAGAAGCTAACGCTAAGCACAAAACAATTTAATAAAGTTCATGGTAAACACACACAAAAAAACAGATAAAGCTAAACATAAACAAAGTGCAGAACCCAATGCTAAACACAAAAGAATTAGAAGCTACTGCTAATCGCTAAAAGCATTTTTAAAAATTGCAGAAACAAGTGCTAGGGATAACAAAATTAGCTGAACGTAAAACTAACAGCCTCTAAGTCTGAGTCACAGATTTTAGTCTCCTTCCAGGTGACGACTGGCGTGAGACTGCAGATTAGGCGTCTGACTGTGCTGCATAGTATTACTTTAAAGTTGTAAGATTTTTTTAGATTTTTACAGCAAGATGCAGCAGTATGTAGAAGATGTCAAACACACCTCCTCCACTGTTTCAGGAGGATAAGCAGGAGAGTAGCCATCATGGATCCCAGACGAAGACAAGGCACAGATGTGGGTGTGGTTAGCTGCAAATCAGGAGAGGGAAAATCAGAACTGGATTAAAATAAAAAAAAAAAAAAAATTAAAAAAAAAAAAGAGTTTCAAGTCACAACTTACAGCAGCTTTAGTCCCATCTAGAACATCCATAAACAGCTTCAGTTTGGTCGAATCCTCTGTTATATGCATCACATCCGCCTGCAAACATCAGAGCACGACGACTCAGATTTTATGGTTCTCTACAAACTATCCACATAAAACGGATTTCACCGATCTATTTACAGAGAAAAAATAAAAATAAAAAAATCAATATTAACATAACACACATGGGTGGTGGAAAGAATCAGCAGCATCCGCCACGCAGAAATCAGCATCTGTGTCTCTGGGAAGCAGCAGATGGCCTCCTCCTCCGTCTCTGCCACATGACACACCAACGACTTCACATACTGGGACCAGTAGTCGTAGCGCCGAGCGATGGAGAACTTTTGAAGCCCATCCTTCAGAGACTGCTCCAGAGAACCACTGTAACACATCACACACACAAACACACACTCAGCGCGTTTTGCACACTGCAAAAAGACAAAACTACCATGTATTTTTGGTCTAGTTTCAAGGCCAAATTATTTTAGTGAAGCTGAAGTAAAACAGACATAACTTAGAAGCAACTTTTCAGCAAAATATAGGAGCTTGTTTCAAGTCAATAATTTCTTAATATTGATGGAAGAGCACTAGTTCCACTGGCAGATTATTTCACTTATAACATGGGAAAAGTGTCTTGTTATAAGTGAAATAACCTGCCAATAGAACTAGTACTTTTTTACAATCAATGTTAAGGAATTATTGCTTTAAACAAACTCCTACACTTTGCTGGAAAGTCACTTGTAAGTGACTTACTTCAAGTGCACTAAAATAATTTGCCAGAGAAACTAGACCAAAAATACTAATAAGATTTTGTGTTTTTACAGAGTAGGACTGATAATAATTCATGTTGAATTTCACTGATGTCAGCACAGATCCAGGTCTACCAGCTGACCTGACGACGTAGTAAATCTCCAGACCGATGATCTTCATGACGAATGCGCAGGCCTCCAGGACGCATGGCTGTGGATAGATCATACGAGTTGGGTAGTTATGAAATAGGTGGTTCAGAAAGGTCAAAAACAGGATGCGATTTGTTTATCTAACAAAGACCTCTGTGGTGTCCGACGGCGGGGTGAGAGTTCCAAACAGAGGCGTCGTCAGATTCTCCCAAAATCTTTCCCTGCACAAAAACAACAAAGCACCATGAGATTGTTCCACAGCACACCCTGACAGTAAAATAAGGCTTGTTTCAGCTGTGTGTTCTCACTTTGTGCGAAGGACGGAGATGGCGCTGTCTCTGCGGTCCTGCCACAGCGCCAGGAGGAAAGCCAGCGCTGCGCGGTGGAGCAGCGGAGGACACCAGTACTTCCCCTGCTGCTTCGAGTCGATCAGCTCCAGCACCACGTGGAGGCAGCTCCACTCGCCCACCAGAAACTCCTGCAGGTCCGACACAGAAACGTTTTCAATCTTGACGCTCAGCAGCTACAAAAAAAACAAGTAAAAAAACCCAACAAAAACAAAAAAATGGAGTTACGCTGGCGTACCTTTGACCCCTCGTTTCCGTCTTTGACCTCCAGGTTGAGGAAGAGTTCGATGAGGCCGGGCTGCGTTTCCACGGCCACCGTGAGGAACTCCAGGATCATCACCTTTATCCTCATGTCTTCCGTTTTGCTCTGCAGCCGGGCGAGGAAGGCGTCCCTGATGGCGGCCGCGTCGTTGCCGAGGCAGGCGTACACCGACATGGGGGCGACCTGCGGATGAAGCCAGTTAAGCTGTCGCTAGTGATAAATCGATGAAAGGCCGGAGGAAGTCTCACCGTGGCGAGCCTTTTCAGCAGCTGGATGGCGAGGCGGGGCAGAGCTGGATCGTGTTTGTGGTAAATGTATTTGGCGAGGACGACGACGAGGTTGCTGCCGTGACCGCCGTGCTGCGTCAGCGCCTGCTCCAGCGGGGACACGGCGTCGGACGGCGGCTTCAGGCGGATCACATTGTTCGTGACGGAGAAAGCCAGCTTGACCGTCTGGATCAGGATCTGACCTGGACCCTCAGAGCCACAGCTGCAAGAGGACACAAGATCAGTCACCAGTTTAGCGGAAAAACTGCAAACAAGCACCAAATAAAAGAACAAAAACAGGCAAATTAATAGGACAAACATATTGAATTGTTCACCTGCTGGGCTGAGCGGCCAGGACGACATCTATGGTGTCCACTCCGATAGCCATGATGTTGACAACGGCCTGGCCAGCCTCCGTGTTGGCCAGGCTGTAGATGCAAAGGGACTGCAGAGTGGGAGTGCTGCAGGGACACAGGAAACAGGTCAGCCTCAAACTTTATTAGACAACTAAACCTTTTAGTTGTCCTGAATTCAGAGTCCAAATAAATCAAAGCTGTAAAACTCGCTTCTCAAACAAAACTGTGGCTTCTGAGCGTAATGACATCACTCTGAACTATGGAAATCCAAAGAGTCCATTGGTGGGAAAATAATCCTTTTTTCCAAAAATTTAATCTTCAAAAACTAAAAATGTTAAAAAAAAATAAATAAATAATAATAATCGATTTCCCTCTAGTGCAAACTCTAATATATTCCTAAATCAGTATGCTCCATCTCTCTGAATCACCAGAAAACTGTGATGATATTTCTGAACTCCATCCATACCTGCCCTGGTCCTCTCCTTCTGGGCTCAGATTAAGAATGGCGTGTATCAACTCCAAAATATAGCAACCTGTAGAGACGCACACAAGTCAACTTTTACTCTGGTTTCTCTGCTGCTCTTCCAGAGTGACATAAAGGAAAACAGGAAAGTTCACCTATTCTCTCTCTGACTCCATTGGTGTTGTAGCGCCACTTATGATATGTTGGCAGCATCTCCTTTAACACCAGCAGCACACAGGGAATCAGGCCTTTGCTCTGGGTGTTTCCAAGCTGCCCCTGGAGGAGATAAAAGTGATGCAATGCCTAACTAAAAACCAGAACTAAGACTCAAATATTACACTTAAAAAAAAAAAAAAAAAAGTTTACCTTCACCAAGGTTGTAATGAGACGAAGGAAGGCGATTGTTACAGCGTACTCTCCTCTGGGTTGCTCAATCTGCACCAGCAGGTTGCCGTAGTTACCTGCCTTCATTCCCTCAGCACTGAGACAAAAGAAATATTAGTCTGATGTTTTACAGATAAGATCAACATTCATCAGAATTCGATCTGGTTTACACCTGATACACTGGGCCATGTTGGTCAGAGGGTTGGAGGCGAAGGGGAGGAAGCCAGTGTGATGCAGACTGGACCACACCTGAGAGGAAACAAACACGGTTCAATTCAATTTAATTCAGAAATATTTTATTGATCCCAAAAAGGAAATTAAATCATTAATTCAGATTCTTCAAAGAGTTATTGCAGATAGTAATGGCTGTTGGCAGAAAAGATCTCTTGTAGCTGTCTGTATTGCAGCAAATCTCAAGAAGTCTCTGACTGAAGATACTCTGTCATACACTTCTTCTACAACACATACACTTTGAGTATTTTCAAGGTAAGTTTTCAAACTTTTCCAGCTACACAATGAAAACACTACAAATACACAAAAAAAAAACAATTTCAATTCACAATTTTATGATATGATTTATTACTGTTATCAATAATATACTATAACAGTATTCTAAATTCTGGAATAAAGTGAACTAAAACATAAAATCTTATGTTTTGAAATGTCTTTCGTGTTAATGTTTATTACCTACCTGCTCAAATTAAATGCTTAAACACAAGAAAGTTGCAAAAATTAAATCTCTAAAAACTGTTGTCGCTACGCTTTCTGGCGTGTAGCAAACAGAAATAATCTTGGTAACTTTAACTGACATAAAACAAGACAAGTTTGGTTTGATTTAACTTCAAACTGTCAAATAAAAAAGCTGTCATTATTAGCTCTATGAAATTATGTGGTTTAAATTGTAAATAACATTTTCCAAATTTAGGCTTTTAATCGAACGCTAGATTGCACTTTATTATAAAACTGTGCAGTTTGGAAGTATTTTCAAGGACTATACACAGAAATCAAGCAATTCCCAAACCTTGAGCACACCTAATTGAAATTGAAGCATTTCCAAGGATTTCAAGCCCCTTTACAAACCCTGATAAAGGCAAAAATAAAAGTAAAAAATTGAGACAAACGACCTGAATCTCCCTGCTTCAATCATACACACCTTCCCTGGCATCCTGGCAGCCAGCACAGAGAGACAGTTCACACAGGAGGCGATCACATCCACCGGAGGGTTGATGACTGAAGTCAACCTGACACACGAGACGGGTGCAAGATCAAGACTGTGTAAAAAAAGATAATAATAACCTACAAGTTTCAATAAGTTTGTCTGATGTTATATTACCTCTGCAGCAACATGTAGATGCGTGAGGTGAGAGGCAGCAAGCAGTCGGACACGGTCCAGTCGGTGCTGATGATCTTGTGGACCAGATCCAGGATGGGCTTCACGCGCGCACAGTGAGCCAGGACGTCTAGCACAAACAGGTTTACAGTGCTGAATTAATAAGACCAACCAAAACTTGCTTTTACATAATTGACTGTTTGATTTGAATAAACTAGAAAAACCTTTTGATGACAAAATACTGTCAATGACTCCAAAACAGCAAAAAGCTGACAAACTTTGGTAAACATTAAAGATTGTTTGAATTCTAGCAATATGCAACAATCAAATCAAGGTTTGACTTTATTTTCTTTCTTTTTCAGGAAATGTTAATGCTGAATTTATTCAAAAAAGGCATTGAGTCCTTATATTACATAGTATATGGACATATTTTTCAATAGGCTTGTGTTTCTGCATTAAACAATTTTTTCTGTGTGTATGGGTCCTATTTTTATTGAAATATACTATGTTGTGTATGTGGGGTGTCTATATAAAACAAGTTACATTTTTTAAATTAAATTTCAATACATTAAGATGCATCAGTTACTCACAAAAATGAACAGGAAATGAAGCAAAACTAAATTCACTGAAGTCCAAAGAAAAACTTTAAAAAATATGTAGAAAACCTGGTGAGCTTCTGATCCCAACCACTTTAGAAAATCTGAAAAAATTGGAACAGCTTTAAACCTCTCCAAAGTACTTAACAATGCTGAATTAAAAACCAATTTATCGAAGGATTCTTTGATTTGAAATTTTTAAGTGCAATTTCAGAGTAAAAAATTTTTATTGTTATCATTGACAATTCTGTATTCATACCTAAAGTTTCTTAAGCTGACTGGAGCTGGACTAAAAAATAAAAACATAACAAAAGTTCATTTAAGAGGCTTCAAGAAGTTTCCACTCAGGAATGCTTTGGTTGATATGAAACTGACACTTTTTCCTGCTTTAATATTCTTGAGCCCACACTAGGAATCTTAAAAACAGACTAAAAGCATCATGGCTGTATATTTGCTGTGCTTCCAGCCTGTCGCTCAGCTGTCTGATGTACCTGCAGTGGAGACGACGTGCAGCAGCATCTCCACCTCGCAGGTGAACAGAGTCCAGGCACTGTAAGAGTAGTCCCACCTCACCATGTAGCCCTGTTCCCCTGCAATCATCACCTGGCCCAGCGCTCCCTGGGGCATCCACAGGTTAGCCTGCCCTGAACCTAGAGAAAGATGATGGGATCTTATTTCTAAACTATACGTAACGTCAAACATCTGTGTGTAAATGTGAACCAAAACAAACCCAGAGGGTAGAGGAGTTTTGGAGCCTGTCTTCTCCACAACGTCTCATCGTCCTTAGAAATGATATCAATGGGTTTGTGTTTGTAAACTTGTGTGTAGAAGGACATCTTGTCCAAGAAGTTATACACCTGCCAAACACAAGCATAAACACTGAGGCGTCTGTACAAAGAGAGGCTCCCATACATCTGGTCAGGGAGAATTTCTTACCTTCTTTACAGTCGACTTGTTCGACACGAGTGCGGTCAGCAGCTGCAGCACAGGTCCGATCTTGTGAGGAAACATCCCAGCTGCACTGTCTAGGACCATCCCTAGTCCCCTGTTTGGCTTCTAGATTCAAATTTAGACAAACATAACGAATTAAGAGAAAGAAATACACTGGTAGCTATATTTTATCTCCCCTTCCTTTGGCATTTTGTCTCACCATTTCCCAAAAGACTTCAGCTAAACTGGGAGCGGAGAGGACCTCACAGGCAGCATCGACCAGGTGAGAGCTCTCCACACCATTGGCCTGCAGCAGATCACAAGAGAGCCGGTTACCGACACATAACATCGATTTCCCTTAAACACATGAACGCCAGGCAGGACCTGTAAGCTCTCTTCTTCAAACGACGTGATCACGAATGACAGCAGGCCATAAATACACATCTTGGCTGTGCTTGCTGTACACTGGAAAGGCAGAATCAAAAAAGATGACTTGAAAATTAAGTTACAAACACAAGGGCAACAACAAAAAATGCTCAACTGATTTTGCTTTTTTTTTTTTTAAAAGCCTTTTGTGATGCATAATTTTTGCTGTCTTACATTATTTCCTGAGACTCCAAGTCCCTTCAGCATCGATGAAAGATACTGGAAGACCCCCAGCTGCAGCGCCGTGTTGCCTATCCTCCGGATCACAGGATTGGACTCGTCAGGTCTGAGGGTGTGTCTCAACAGGACCCAGGACAGCAGAACAGGGCCATGATGAGGGATGTCCCCAAACGTCAACAGCAGCTGATCCATCTCCTGGAGGAAATAAAAATAGAAAAAAAACAAACACATATCACAAAAATAAATTAAGAAAACTTCTTCCCTATAAATTCACTCTGCTCCTATTGTGGAAAAAAAAAAAGAAAGAAAACTGACTATCTCTTCAATTAAAGGTCTGTGTCAAACCTTAATGACATCAGGAGCCCCGGAAAACTGGTGCTGCTCTGGGCAATCCTCCAGAGCGCACTTGTGCAGAAAGTCTATGTCCATTCCCTCCACCAGGATGAGAGAGCTCAGGTATCTGCCAGCCGGAGATACACAACAGATCAATTAAAACTACATCAACAAGAATGATTAGAAAATTAATCATGGGGGAAAAAATGGCCTTTATTGACGTGGAGATTCCAAGTAGAAGTAGTTGTGCAGCAAACAAATAAAGTCAGATCATGTCGTGGCTTTTTGTTTTAGATGTTTACATTTCATGAAATTGCATAAAATTGGTCAACATCATCATACCAGTCCAAGTCGACTCTCTATAAAGAAACCTACCCAATTCTGTCAACCAGTGCATCCATGTTCTTGTCAACCAGGTGTCTGTTGGTCTGCCTTAAGCCGAAGCCTTGTTCTTTGAACATTTTGGTGAAGTTCAGAAGGTCAGACGGGCTCATCTCAAAGTAGGCGTAGTACAGGAAGATGATCTCCAGCAGCAGAGACTGCTCTCTCAAGCACTGCATGAACCACCGGGAGACCTGCCGCTCGGTCTGAACAAAAACACAAACAATCCCAACTGGTACTTGTGACGAAAGAGGTCACACCTTGTGCGTCTTCCACATACAGCATGTTGCAAGTATTCATGTAACAAACTTTTTAAATGCAAGATTACAATCCCAAACATTCTTGCAAATTATTGGGATTTTTGAGCAACTTCACTGCAAAAACAAAATCTTATCAAGTGTTTTAGGTCTGGTTTCTAGTGCAAATATCTTAGTACACTTGAATAAGACAAAACTAACTCACAAGTATTTTTTCAGCAAGACACAGGAGTTTGTTTTAAGTCAATAATTCCTTAACATAACAAGATATTTTTCCGTGTTATAATCTGCCAAAATTAAATAATCTGCCAGTGGAATTAGTACTTTCTAATGAATATTAATTGTTTACTTAAAACAAGGTATATCTTGCTGAAAAGTTGGTTTTAGTTAGTTTTTTTCTTAAAACAAATGCATTAAGATATTTGCACTGTAAAATAGACAAGAAAATACTGCTGGTCTAACTATTTCACAATTACCAACTACTTCGTGTTGGCTTGCCAGACGAAAACAAAAGAGTTGTGAAACACCCTTACCATGAGGTTGCCGTGGGTTTCCCATGTCGGTGCTTCGGCCTTGAAGAGATTCTCAAACTGTGACTGATAGCTGCTCACCAGGTCTTTCTCCAGTTTATTGACACAGTTACTGTACTCGGTCTACACATACACACACACACACACACACACACACACAAAAAGCAAAAACCTGAAGTTGAATAAGAGAACCCATAACCTTTGTCATCAAGAAGTGAATGATCAAATATGTTTGTGACCTCTCACCCGATAGGGATGACGTTCATCCTGAAAGTATGTGAGCAGCAGCAGAACACATTTAAGCAGACACATCCGCTCCTCATAATAGTAATCAGCTATCTGTGGAAACAATTACAAAAACAGTCGGGTTTAAAAACTGCCACCAGGAAAGTTGCATTTCAGCTGCAAACTTTTAGACTCACCTTTAGAAGGAGTCCCTGGCTTTGCCGCTCATCCTTTAGAACAACCTGCAGAGACAAACTTTTTTAGTCATCACCAGTAATGCAGCAGTTCTTCCTCTTTATGTCATGTGATTAAAAGAGGCTGATGAAGAACAAAAAAAGAATACTTTTAAGGAATCTCGGGTTCCTCTATAGTCCTCCTGGAGGTAGCATTGTAAAAGCTGCACACTCTGCTGCTCATCCAGATTCTGTGAGATTTATGAACACACATCTTAGCACATTCCCCGAAAGCTGAGATGTGTGTGTTTACTCAAAGAAAACTCTGAATTCGTACCAATAATTTACTGATCCTAAAGCCAAAGTCCTTCAGAGGTTGTGCCACATTTTTCTTCTCCTTCACTTTCCCAGCAGAGGATGAGCTACAGCAAAAGAAGCTGACAATTACTCTTTCTGTGAATAATAATGATGAATGTGACGTGAAAATACTTTGCTGTATCTACCTGGGTGGCTTGTAGAAACCAAGTCCTTGATGCAGTCTGTCCCAGTGTCTGTCAAGTTCTCCCTCGATCTGAGCCTGCGACCATCCAAAACAAATATCAGTTTTTGGGGTTTTTTTAATTCGGTGTACACGTTACCAGAAATAAACTGATAAATTACATGTTCAGCAAGGTCACAAAAGTACAGGGGAGACATACCGGCTCTCTCAACGCAGATCTCCCCAGCAAAATCGTCCATAACTCTCGACAGCTCCTGAAAAAAAACGTGACAGTGGTGTATTTAGGCAAAGCGATGCAGAATGCTGTGTTAATGCACATCAGCAGCACTGAACTGTTTTCAGTTTTTATACCTGAACATTTTAGGGATTTTAACAACTGAGCTCTGATAGCTCTGGATGCTTTGATGTGTTCTTGGTGATTTGATCACCACTTTGAGAATAAGTTTGTATTAAGAGCTACGCATTATATCAAATTGGATTGCGTTTATAATATTGTAATCACAAAGAAATCCCAAGATGCTCTATGTGGTGGGATATGCATGCAAATTCTGCCTGAAAAAAACATATTTGTTCTTTTGGATAGACTTTTCTGTTGCAAACGACTGGTTCTAACATTCTCAACAACATGCTGAAATTAAACTAAACTGATACAAAAATGACATTAAAACAAGTAATGGAAACATTAAATGAATGCAATTTAATGAATCTTTTGATTGTATAATCACAATCATTGTAATCATAGTTACTTGTCACCCACAGCATTCTCTTACAAATATAATAAACCATTTCGATTGCGCTGTAAGTACCTGGTTCTCACATATTTATTGATTATTTAAAAATTATTTTCTTTTCCAAACTCAATTTTAGCATACTTGCCATATAAATACAAAACTCACTTTATAGAGCAAATATTTCTACACTGCTTAGCATTTAAATATGCAAGTCACAAAAACCATGAATAAACACAAACAACATGGAAAACAGACATTTGTTCTCCAAAGGGTTCTTGGTCTAAATAATACAGGCTTCATCACTGCCATTACCCCTAAATAAGACCTATCCATAAAACCTTATAGTGTCTGTGCACACATACATAAATGGTTTTCAGTTAGTAAGTAAACAGATCAATCTATTTATCCGTACAGATATTTATGTCATGGTAACTCAAAACCTTTAAATAAAATCCAGCTGGAAAAAAATATATTTCATAATTTCAAATATTTATTATTCAGACAAAAAGGACATGACAACATTTTGTTCAATTTTACTTTTCCATATATTTTTTAAAAACAGGAAAAATACTATTAAATTACTGGAGACAAAATAGAAACCACAGACGGAACATTGAGATGTCAAATGGCCTTTTCATTATCCTGTTCAGCACGCTCATTACAAGTACAGCTATTGAACTCTACTGCACATATTTACAAAAACAAATCTGCTATGGTTTTGATCTGGCATCATTAAGCCCAACAATGTTCTATTAGATCAAACTAATAAATTGTGACAGTTAGAAGAATGAATACTGAATTCAGTTCTTAAATAGATCTTCAAGCTGTAAAACTCTATAAATTATTTTACACTTAAGTAACTTAAGCTAACTTCGTTGTCATATCGCTAATCAACAGTTCCGTTAGTTTGTCCATTATCACATAACTTTATTTAATCCGTGACGAACAGTGATAGTTGTTGAAGATAATTCAGGAATAATTTATGTTAAAATATCTTATTTGTCCCTTAAATTACGAGTAATTTTAATAGCAGACTTTTGTAGCTATTGTTGACATGCGGCGCCGCGCTGAAGAAAAGCCTTTCAAACGTTAGCAGCAGTTGCTAAGCTAACTAAGCGTGGCGCTAACTGTTAAAAAGACGAACAGTCAAACGCGTCGGTTACATTGAATTACAAGTTGAAGCTATGTTTATACATGTTTACTCTCCAGTGGGTTTTGTTAAGTCTTCAGACCTTATTAATGTTAAATGAAGTTTGTGTGGCTGTTACTACCTGACGCTGATTTCTGATTCCGCCATCTTCGCCTCGGCCCTGTGATTGGTCGGTGAGAGACGGCCCGTCACGTCAGATTCTTCTTCTGGAGCCAGCATTCCACGTCAGAATTGCTCTAGCGCCATCTTCTGCAATTAGATTGTTAGGTCAAGTCCAAGCTTCCACCTTTATTTTTCGCACGATTTCATGACATAAACTCAGTAATAAAACACAATTCTCACCTTTTTACCGAGACCTCCCAACGAAAGCAATATTCCATCTTAATTTTAAGACTCTGGGTTACAAGACTCTGGCCGAATAATCTATTTTAGAAAGTCATATACTTTCTGAATAAACTCACATTTTAATTTTTACTCTATTTTCAAATTAGGAAAATATTATAAAACATAAAAGAACAATAAATCGTGAATATTAATAACACTTGCATATTTTCCCATGTCAGCTGTCTGTTAAGATAAGTTAAATTTTGGATCTCAATGTTATTCTCCGTGACCAGACACACACTCAAATGAGATTTAACTAAATATCTTATTATCTTAGTAAGATTTTATTAATATTTAATTAATAAGCCCTTTCAAATACAGTAATTCCAACCCAAAAAACAACAAAATGCCAAAGGGAGATGTGTGTTTTGAAAAAAAATTTTAGTTAGAGAATATATGTTTCTTGAGTCATAAACATATATGACTCATAAACATATATCTTTGAATACATAAACGTGTATTCAAAGATCCTTGAATACACGAATAAGGTCTAATGTAACAAATAAATTTAGGAGAAGAGTAATGAAATAGAGTAAATATCAGGCGCTATAATCGCGTATCTTTTAATATAAATCATAGTTAGTGTTATTGTAAAATTTTATTTTAAAGATCAACAGTAAAATTATACAATATTTTGCAAAATTAGTTTTTAATCTTGTATATAGTAACATAATAAACCCGTCATTATTATTATTATTATTATTATTATTATTATTATTATTATTATTATTATTATTATTATTATTATTATTATTATTATTATTATTATTATTATTATTATTATTATTATTATAACAAATAAACACTTTAATAATCAACTAAAACTGTTAATTTCCGTCTTTTTATGTGATGGTACCACGTGACAATGCTGTCAAACATGGCCCCTTCCTGCAGCCCGTGAGAGGAGCGACAGCTGACAAAGGCAACAGTTTTACACAGAAACGGTGGCAGCTCGTCCCGTCATAGCGCATGTTCGTCCAGATATAGCTGCATTTATGTGGTGGGTATTCTTGTTTGTCTTTATCGGTGTGGGTTTCACTTCCACAAAGCCTTCTGTCGGTGCTCAGTGGCTAACTCGCTACAATCAGCTGGATTTTTGTGTTAGCTCTGTGACGTGTTAGGTTGCACCATCCTGACTTTAACCCATCGCCTCTTTTCTGTAAGAACACAATAATTTCTGTAGGTCGTGTTTTTCATTTTCGGATTTATCTGCAAAGGAATAGCGATAATCTGTCAAAAAGGACAGCTGATGTGTGGTTGCTTGTCGTCCCGACTTCCACCCCCACAGGAGCAAAGGTTGCAGCTGGTGTGGAAAGATCACCCGTGTCTTTCCACACCAGACTGAGCATGTTTCTAAACGCAATTTTTCCACACTGACTATATTTTGTTGGTTTTGTAAGAGTTCAATATCCCGTTTGAACTGAAAAAGTGATTTTACGATCTTGAATACAGTGATTAACTTTTATGACACTGCATCTTTTAGTATATTTCCCCTTTCTCATTTGTTTATACATTTCTTTTTGTTTGTTTGTTTTTTATCTTTGTAGCATGCAAAACATACCTGCCACACGATGAAGAACGGCATCAAAAGGAAGTGACAAGGTATCCTGTTCTGCTTCAGACACATTTGTTCAGAGCAGTTCCTCCACTCTCTTTGGCCTCATCCTCCCTGACGCCATGCAGGTGAACCCAGTTTACGTGGAGTCCGTCGTTGTCCTGACCGTGGTGCTTTGTGTCCACATGGCCATCTGGAACCAGCACTCCTGGTGCAGCATAGCTCTCGCCATTCAGGCGTTCTACGTCCAGCACAAATGGGACCGTCTGCTCAAGTCGGGAGCTGCCGTGTTCCAGTTTCGCCTGTCAGCCAACAGTGGCATTGTTCCCGCTTCCATGGTGATGCCTCTGATGGGCCTGGTGCTGAGAGAAAAGTGCTCTGCCTCAGGGAATGTCTACTTCGAGCGGTTCTCCATGGTGATCACCATCACAGGCATGATGCTGGCGCTGTTCCTCTCCCTGATTGCGCTGGGTGTTACAAGACCCATCCCGACCAACACTTGCATTATCGCAGGGCTGGCCGGCAGCGCAATCCTCTACACGACAAAGCAGACCCTGACGGTGTCGGAGGTCATTGAGGTACTAGAGGTGTTGTTGATCTTTGTTTATCTCTGTTTGATTGTGCTTTACCTGCTGCCACGCTGCTTCACACCGGGAGAGGCCCTCCTCATTGTCGGTGGAATCAGTTTCATCTTGAACCAGCTCATCAAGCGTTCGCTGAACCTGGCAGAGGTCAAAGGTGACCCAGTGAACTACTTCCTGCCGGTGGTGGTGGTGGGTTCACTGCTGTTGGGTGTTTTCTTCGCCCTGCTCTTCTGCTTCATGGAATCTGAGACTTGGGTGTCCTCCCTCTTCTTTCATATGATGACAGCCGTTCTGGTTCTGGGTATCCTGATGCCGTGGTTGTCGCTGTTCATCGGCCGGCACCCAATCATGTGGCTTTTGGACTTTGTCACCCTGAATGACAGAAGACTCTGTTTGCTGGGCTATTGGGTGTTTCTGGCAATCGTCGCAACTTGTGTCGTGCTACATCAGAACTATCAGCGCCAGTCGGGATGCAAGAAGCACCAGGCCTCTACCATTGTCAGGAAGTATTTCCACCTGATAGTAGTGGCCACCTACGTTCCAGGACTGATTTACGACAGACAGCTGCTACACGTGGCTTCTGTCGGATGCCTGGCAGTTTTCCTGTTGCTGGAGTATGTCCGTTACTTTCGTATCCTGCCTTTTGGCCAGCTGCTCAGGCAACTTCTCACCTTGTTCCTGGATGAAAGAGACTCTGGCCCTCTTATTCTCACTCACATTTATCTGCTCCTGGGCATGTCTCTACCCATTTGGCTGTTTCCTGGACCCTGTGCTCCCAAGGGAATTCTCACTGGGGCTGGGGGTTTGGTACCTTATGCGGGCGTGCTGGCTGTGGGAGTCGGGGACACCGTTGCGTCTGTCTTTGGCAGTACCATGGGAGAGATCCGTTGGCCTGGCACCAGGAAAACCTTGGAGGGGACCGCAACGTCCGTGTTTGCCCAGATCATCGCCGTGGCGATGTTCCTCATCTTTGATGGAAGCATCAATCTGAACTCTACCTACTCATGGATTGTTGGCTCCATCACCCTCGTGGCTTTGCTGGAAGCCTACACCTCCCAGATTGACAATCTTTTGCTGCCGCTCTATCTCTTCATCCTGTTGTTGCTTTAAATGAACAAACGGCAAATAGAAACATTTCCTATCTGTCTATAGTCGAGTGTTTCCTGTGTCAAAGTGAAATTGTGAATGAAATGTCTTAAAGAAAAGCAAGTAATGGAAGCCCTTTAGGATTCAGCAGACAGGGGGAGGAAAAGATGGAGCGTCTCAGCACAAAAAAATTGCTAAAAGCTTGATCTCTCCAGAAAATGATGTTGCACACATAAAGTCTGTGACGGCACACCTTCACGTTGCAATAAGGAGATCTAGAGCAGGTCATAAAGAAACATGAGCTCAGTGTCAGAGGTGGTGTACATTTCTGTCCTGCCTCTGAAGAACTCAAACACTGACACCTATAACTTAAATTATGCAAACTGAGTTTAGCACAGTGGGAATGCTTTAGTTTAGTCCCATATGGAACTCCTAAGTATTGTTTTGATTTTTGATATCCTTTTTGTACAATCAACACATCTACGTGCATTGCCTTGGAAGAACATCATTTAAAGTTTTCCCTCTTTATCAGTTTTGTTCTTTGATTGTCAGTCTTGACTCCCCCATGGCAATATAAAGGACTGGCCGCTATGCTAACATGCCTTAAGATGTGTATTTTCTCTAGCAGGTGATCACTTATTGTAGAAGTTGTAGATAAGAACATGGCAGTCCAAATCAACTTATTTGTATAAGGGCTGGCTCTCCTTGTGATTCTGCATGACACTGGTGTGAAATCTAGTACTGTAACATATTTATATGCAGCTTTCCTCAGCTAGGATTTTGCTATAAATGTTTACTTTGTTCTGTATGTTTGTGGTTTAACTGGACCATTCCTTGTTAAACTGATCATTTAAACTGCTATTATTATTATTATTATGAATCGGTATGTATGTTTTTGGGTCAAACTATGAACAGACACTCTGAGATTTAATCTAAGATGCTTTGTAGACATGTCCTCAAATGTCATTATGTTGGACTTCATCATTTATACACAAAGATACTTTAATTTATTGTCTGCGCTTTGATTTCAGTGTTGATTGGCGTTATTTTATACATGTAGATTTTTAAGTTCTGATGTGTTTTGGAATAGTACTATGCTGTTTTCCTCATGATTCTTTCCTTTTTCTTTATTATTGCATGATCTGTGCATCATGGCAAATACCTGCTAAGCCTCCTGTGTGAATGAATGACCATACTACAAAAATGAACTTTCTCATTTATAATTTAATCCTTAATAAAAATGTTTACATGTTTGTGTTAAAAATCATTTGGCCTTGAAGTTTAATTAGTCGAGCTGAATCTTAAAATGGACATCTGTTGGAACGCTTAGACTTTCGTGCGTTTTGTGACACCACAGTGACAATGTCTCAATAATTTTATTGAGATTTAGAAGTAAAAATGAGGCATGGTTTTCCAATATAAAAAACAAACAAACTATAAACTGTAAACAGACAGGTTAAGATAAGGTGAGCGCTACCAATTATACATTACTTAGTGTAGGATATGTTTAATAAAATCCCAATAAATTATGTTATTGGTGTTTATAATTTCCAAGAAGTGTTAACATTTTTGCGAGGCACAGAGCAATGGTTTACAAAATTAAGATTACTGACAATATAAATTTAAAGTAGCTCACTAAAAATACTAATAATAAAAAAAACATTTCTATCACTAAAGATAATCCATGGGACAGTTATTAAAATGCTAAAAATGTTTATTTCAATAATTATTGGTCACATTAAAAAAAAAAATAGGTATGCTTTTATCATAGTGTTTAAGCATTATTTATGGACTCTGACGGTGCAGCCTGCCAACTTGTGGAGTTGTGACCCAGAAAAGTTGAAAAACCACTGAGCCGATTTACACATTAACAACAGACACTGAGGCATGAAACATTGTTCCCAGAAACGTTCTCCAGACGTCGTCGAACATCTTCCTTGTATAAAACTGTTCCTCTTTGTAAGCTGCCAGAGACGTCGTCATTTAGTGTAGAGAGGTGGGAAAGGCAGCTCCTCTGTGGGTTGCAGCCTTAAAAAACAAAAAGAAACATGATTTATGGGCTGCACAGACAAATCCAAAAGATTTTTTTGTCTGTTGTGTGGAATTAAATGATTGTTCACAACAAGTAAGCTATGTGCTAGATAAGAGCTGTGTGAAAGCAAAATGCAAGCGATGTCAACCCCCAGTTAGAGGGTTCTGACACAGGAAAAACAACTATTCTCACCAGTTGTCAGGGCTCCAGCGAGTGTCCAGGGTCTCCATGATGTGGAAGGTGTAGACGTGGCGAGAGTCTTCAGAAGTGTTTTCAGCACTTCTGTGCACCACTTCCCCGTGAATCAGGAGCACCCCACCTGAACACAAGGAGACGGATGAGACAAAAAGAAAATCTATTATTTAAAATAGTTAGTAATTATGACTGTCTTCCAGAGATACAGATGGAAATTGGCCAGTCTATGCAGATAAAATAGACTTTTACTTCACTTCAATAAACATTGTAGCAAAATTTTAATTTTAGGCGCACGGAGTAAATAAGTATCAGACCCCTTTCATTCTATAGATCTTTATGTCATCCGAACACGGTCTCTTTGCCTCGTTCACCTTTTTTGACAGGTGCAGCTACAAACTTGTCCTCATCATAAGTTGGCTCTCTTCCGATGAAGTCTGTCAGCGGGAAGGTGCCTTTTGGGGTGCGCACCATTCGTCGGGAAATACCGCCTAGGAAAATAACGCGGTGACATGAGAAATTCACGTAAAGACAAATGCACCAACAGATAAATTGTCCAGAGTGGTACTCACTACTCTGCGATCCTGGTATGAACCACAAACAGCCATTGTTAACAGTCGCATCCTCCAGGGCGATCCACAGTCCCATAACTCTGCCCAGGGGCTCCGTGTACAGAAACGTGGCGTCCTGGTGCGACGTCACTGTGCAACACACAACGATCGACTGCAGACTTCATAGTCACATTTCAACATGTCATCAGGGATCATGGTGACTCCCCACTATTACTGAGTGCATAAGGTATTGATCACATTTCTGGATTATGACTGATTTACTGCATACTGTCACGGTGAAACACAGTGTTGTAACAGGCTAAAGGCACTTAGTTTGGCCCATTTACATTCCCACAACCAATATTTATCCTGTTTTGTCAAGAGGAAGACATAGTAGTCCCATCTGGATGCACATTAAATACCTAGAATGAAGAACGGGATAGAGGGAAACACTTGGGATGCATCAGATTATTATATTTGCATCATTTTATTGCATACGAATGCTTTTTTCTTTAATAATGTAGCAGTAACATCATATCATCTTTTTGAATGCCACACACTGCTTTCTCCAATTTTTAATTTAGTCAAAACCTGATCATTCAGGCTACTTAGGCCATTAAAAATCTCTTTCACCATGACTAACGTTTCCATGGAGGCTCGGAAATAAAAGATTCAACTAAATATCATCTGCGCTTTTTTTCTTTTAATTAAATGAACAATTCTTTGCATGCTACAAGGAAATCTGTGTTTTGTTCTGACCTGCTAATCAAACAGTTAAAATAACAACAATGAAGATATGAAATTATTAAGTAGTCATAATATTTTTTTTCTGTTTTAGTCAGAGCTTGTGCTCTGGAACACACTTGAGCCACTATGGTCATTTATTGTACAGTTTTAAATTATAATATGTTTACTATATTATTTTCTCTGGTGATAAATGAAGAAATAAAAGCTTTCTTACCTTCGCCACCAATCCCTGGTTGCTAGAGCAGATACAGCAATGAATGATTTCTCAATGTAGTGGTGCACTATTTGCTGTGTAATGCTTTCAGACAGACTCATCCTTTACCTTAAAAATGTACATACTCTGCAGTATCACAGGATTAACCAGGCCCAGTTTCCTGGCTATTCCCTAAAAGTACAACATTTCATTTAGATGCTGATTATTCTTTGTCCTTTAGCCCCATTCTCTGATATTGTACTACAGCTAACTCACCTGGACTTTGGGTGAATGTGTAACCTTCTTGTACAAAGATTCATACGCATGTAGGGCTAAAAGGAGAAAGTGTCTGTCATCGTGTCAACAAGGGGATTTTATTTATTTTGTTTTTGGACACGAATAAATAATTCGGGATTTCTTACCATGCCCAACTTTATTGAGTGACTGCTGCTTCGGTACGATGAATTCCCCTGCAGGTCAAGACACGCTCCGGTTCATTTGGTTTTTTGTTACTTGTTAAATATTTGACAGGACAAAATGGGGTTTCACAAGAGCTCACCTTTGTCATCGAAAACACCCTTCTCAAAGAAAAAACGGATCTTATCTCCACTTGTGATGAAATAATCCGCATTCCCCTGCAGGACGAAATATTAACAGCAGTCAACTGATGCATCGGAGGTGAAAGGCACTCTGTCTCTAAACACACTGTTGACAAAAGAGTTTGGCATTAGTCTGGCAGGAGGGAATTTGGGTTAAAGGTGCATACTGTGCCTTGTAAAATATTTTTCACAATCAGTTATGTTATAACCACAAACGTTTGTATAGTTTGTTGGTATTTTGTACAACAGATCAACATGAAGTTGTGTGTAATTATGAAATAAAAGGGAAAAAGTTTTTCTTAATTGTTAAAAATACAAAAATCTTTTTTTTTTTTTAAAGTGTAGCAAAGATATATACTAAGACAATATTTCTGAAGAATCAGCTTTTGCTCCATTTTCAGTTGCACATATTCATGATGCTGCTTTTTCAATGCTCTCTGCTCTCAAAAAATACGTAAAAGTTCATGACTGTAGCTGCTTCTGCCAGACACTAACCGTGATGGGACTTTCTGCAGCCCTACCTGCATCTTTTACACCGAGATGCGACGGGAAGCATGTGAGAAGGAGAATCAGGTTGAACGAGCTGTCAAAAGCTGCCAGAATGTCAGCATGGGCTGATGTGTTTCTGACTAAGTCACCTGCTTTTTTAGCTGCTCGTCGTGGTAGGTGGAGAAAGTGGTCCTGCAGTGCTCGGGGACGTCCATCCGGTCCACGATCTCAGCCATTCTCTGCCTCAGCTCATCGCACTCCTGGGCGGTCAGCAGCCCGTCCAGAACCACGTATCCATCCTGCTTGTACTAAAAAAAAAAAGAAAAGAAAAACAGAGTCGTGGAGATGAAGTTTTGCAGCTGAAATTTGAGTTGGTTTTTTTTACAGTCAAATGTTCTGCATTTGCACAGTAAATATTTATATTTTTATATAAGAATAAATTTTCTTGATTACAAAAATCATTCTATTTCTCATTATGCAATAAAAATGGCTAATTTTATAAATTAATGAAAGCACAAGGTGTTTCTACTTGATTAAAATTTAAATGATCTCTCCGTGGCTGAAAGATAGTAGTTAAATTTCAGACAGTACAGACTTGAATAAAGTCTTAACTGCTTTATATCACTACCACAATGTTTTTCCAGATTACAGCATCTTATTAAGGTTACAACCACGTTGGTAAATTATTTATTTTAGATTTATTATTATTATTATTATTATTATTATTATTATTATTATTATTATTATTATTATTATTTGTTTAAAACTTAATTAGAGTTTGTTTGAATCCTTTCCAGTTGCAGTGGCGAAACTGTGCAAAACAAATATGATGAGTACCAAACTGTGGTGACAATAACTGATTCAACATCAATGTGAAAACTTGAAGCAATTTTTGCGTTACGCAACCATCTGTGCCATCTGGGTTGTGGAATGCTATTTTTAAGACATCGGTCGCCTAATGTTGGTGATTAAACGGAATATTGACTCATCTGTTGCTCTAAAAACAGTTTGGCCACACGCTGCACCCATAAGCGGCCTCTTGTGGGCGCAGCATTCTTACGTAATGATCCCAAACATTTGCACTTTTTCCCTTTTTTTGCGCAGTACGATCCTGGCAGAAGGCGTCATCCGTCAGCGCATGTTTATTAGAGTATTTCAGAAAAAGTTTTAGCTTAAGCGGTTTTGTTTTGTTTAAGTTAGTATTTTTAAAGTAATGCATATGGTAAAAAAATAATAAAAAAATAAAAAATAAAATCTCACCTTTTGCACGTCTTGATCTGTCATAAAATCCATCATGATCTACTGGGAAGCGATCCCGCCGAAGGCAAAGCCACCGTGTGTCACCTTTATCATCCGGGTAACCTGCAGTCTGAACACGTGAGCTGTCAAAACCAATTTAAATGCAACAGTAGGGTAATAGGATTTTGCACTTTTAACTCTTTCCTTGCATCACAAGACGACCAGCAGCTGGAGTTTCGTGTCGGTGTAGCGGCACAGTCTGGCCTCTAGGTGTCACTAACGTGACATAAAGCATACATAAATAAAACCTCAATTTCTCTGGCGAAAAGTTTAATAAAAAATATACATATTTAGTTTACGCTCTTAGAGTGATTATCGGTATTTCTTTCTATGTTCAGCGTAGCCATACAAGTTTAAAAACAATATTGGAAAACATGCCTGATAACTATGAACAACAACAAAAAAAAAAAACTTCCATCAATCCTTTATGAGAAACACTCTTAAAAAACATAACATTGTACATAAAATTAGTCTGAATTGTCAGAAAATGTTTTTTTTTCTTCAATATTCCCAGACCTATATCCTACGTCAAATAATAAATAATAAAAATTTTGATCAGAGGTGCACCTCATTCAGCTTGCAGTCTCTGGAAAATGTACATGCTGTGGAAAAGGGAATCATCTCTGTTTCTACCAAAATATTTTAGATCAGATGAGATTAGAAAAGAACTGTATTTGTCAATTTTGTACATATAAATGCCTCAATTCGAGTGAAAGAATGTGCTAAAAATATTTTTCTGCTCAAAAAATGATCAACTTTAGCTACGGCTTTCCCCTCACTTTTAGAGCATCAACATGAAGCTATCTCATAATAAGACCAGGGCAAGCCAAAACATTATTTTTTAATTCTTAAGGACTTTATGTTGCAACCTTGGATATGCCCCTATCCCCTCATCCTTACTGGAAGTGTGTAAGAATAGCGTCTCAGCAATTTTTAACTTCTCTTTGAAACAGGAACAAGCCCAGATGACGAATTTAT
Source organism: Gambusia affinis (assembly GCF_019740435.1). Classification (NCBI taxonomy): domain Eukaryota; kingdom Metazoa; phylum Chordata; class Actinopteri; order Cyprinodontiformes; family Poeciliidae; genus Gambusia; species Gambusia affinis. Next base: position 8,523,486 of record NC_057884.1, on the reverse strand, counting down.
AGTCAAACACAGGAAATAGTGTTAACTGTTCATTTTATTATCATGTGTACAAAAGTAGGATCTGAACATTCGCCGTTACAGACACTTAAAAAGCCAGTGTTTCATTCACTTGGCAAAAACTGTCATCATAAAGGCATTGTCACATATGATCCAGACAAAAAATGTGTCCATTTAGCTTGCAGTTTATATTCAAAGAGACGGTGTTCGAAGGGTTAATTAGGTGGTTTTTAAGTATGGCTATACTGCACATCAGTTTAGCTTGAACAAACCCATGCTTTATTAAGAAGTCACATGAAAAAAAATAAAACCAACAGTTGTTTTTTTTTTTTTTGCAATTCCCTGATCTACAGGCATCAGAATATGGAGATAAACTCACTGTAGACAGTAAATACAATCATGTATTTAAAAGATACACTGACAGCCAGAGATTAAATGAAATCATGGCAGTTCAGCACTTAAAAAAAAAAAAGAAAAAAAAAGAAAACACCTTTTTTTTTTTCAAAAATAAGTTAATACTGGAATTATGAGGAATTAAAATGAAAATGTGATCACCTCAAAATGTAAATACACACATATTTTAGGTATTAAGAGACGTCAACGCAGAAGGCAGAGATCGCCTTCGCTTCCAGTTAAGATTGTCGTGAGCTGATTCTGGTTCTGTTCAGCCGTGTCCGCATGTCCATCCACAAAAAAATAAAAAATAAACCCTGAAGACAGTTTGCTCTAAACGTTGATGTGGAGCTGAACCTGTGAAACTCAACCAAGTAAACACTCACTCACCATGCTCTTTCGCACAAACAAAATTACTTAAGGCGTACAGAACAAGGCTGCACCTTTTTCATATAATGTTGCTCTTTAAAAAAGGCTGACGTTAAATTAAAAACCTTTAGCACATTCGCGCAGATCGACAACAAAGCTTTTAAATGGCTTAAATAACTGCTTAAACAGAAATGGGCCACCCATGTGAATGAAACAGAAGTGCTGGACTTTACTTCCCTTTTTTTCTATTTTTTGGTTTTCCACTGACCTTAACTCAGACCTTCACCTGATTCCCAAACGCTGACATGAAGTGAACGGGAGCTCGCTGCCATAAAAAGCATGACTCAGAGATGAAATGACGTCTGTGCAAAGCTCTGGAGGTCAGAGAAACAAAAGCATGCGCCGATCGCAGTCCATAGAAAGGGCTAGTTGAGGAAATCTGAATCAGCGGGAAGGGATATCCTGGGAAAGCTTTCTGTGACTACCTTAGCACAGAACAGTATTTTTTAACTGAGGACGGAACGCAGATTAGATATCGTCAGGCAACGTTAAAAAGTACTAAGAAATGACAAGTGTAAGAACAAAGAATGCTGCGATTACGTTTTAATTTGACACTCTGCATGAGGCTGCAGAAGGGAGGGCTGCACTGCACCACCTTAATGATCGCTTACAATATCAGATTTACTCTGGAGTGACATAAACCATCTCCTACAGCCTCTCCCTGCACCTAGTCAGCTACAGCACAACGGTCTATGCAGCTCTTTGTGCTATAGAAAAAAAAAAAAATAAAAATCACTTCTTCGTCTACTTGCAGGGCTTCATTCAGTCTTACCGCGCGAAACGCAACTTTTTCACACGTCGTCACCTTACAGTCAGAAATATCTGTGTGTTTCGTTATGATTTGTCCACTTCACAAAACTGGCTTTAAAGGAAGCGTGGCAAGAACAAAGAAATTCATGAAAGGGACACAGCAGCAAACATACATGCAAATGATGGTGCTCTGGTCTGATTGGACCAGATTTGAACTTTCTGGCTCACATGCAAAAATACTATACATGGCAGAGAACAAACACTTTACTTCACCGTGAAAACGCAACTGAATATGGCGGTCCTGAATGTAGAATGTATGCAACTTGTTCATTAGAACTGCTGACCAGAGGCAGACATACTGCTATGTCTACTTTAAAGCAATTTCCTTTCATGTTTTAACATATAATGAAGAGAAAAGTACATTACTATCAGCTTTGTGTTATAAATAGCATTTAAAGAGAGAACAATGTATAGACACTAGTGATTTCTGATTTGCAACTACATCACCCTCAACTTGGGTTATTCCAGCTTCCAACATCCAAGACTGATTTTACTGAGCAAATCATCTTCCACATGCAGCCAAATCTACAATGGAATAGTTTAGATAAGAAAAAAAAAAACATTCATAAGCTAGAATGAGCTAATCATAGTCCAGACCTAAGTCCATCAGAGAAAATATAAATGCACGCCACACTTTTAGGATGTGTCGGGTAAAAACCTGAAAACCGTCCTTTTCCTTCCAGTTCGCAGTTATTCTCTACTTTCAGATACTTTGTTGTTACTGAATCTCATGAAATTTGAAAGAAAGGCATTAGAATTAGAGGATGAAACATGATGAAATGTAAAACAATCTGTTTTATAAGGCACTGTATTAAAAATTATTGAAGAGTCTATCTATAGCAAACTCATTAGGAAGGATTTGTCACTAAGGCAAAAGCAACTTAAATCCTTCTCTTGTGTCTCTTATCACCTCACACATAACAGACTCAAAAGTTCCATAGATATATAGGAAAAAGATTGAAACACACACTTCATTATGCAAGCAGTTCACCTTCGATCAGCAGCATTCAGCCAAGGCCTCAGTGAAACAGATTTCACTGAGGAGAAACATTCAGCGAAAAGTTTACAGAAAAACTTTCTCTAAATCTCCAAAGAGATCAGAGTGTAAGAATGTCAAATATCAAATTTCCCCACAGTGGGACAATAAAAGATATTTCGGTTTTATTTTATTTTATTTGATTCTGTTCTATTTTTCTGTTCTTCAAGATCTGTTTAACATTAGCAAAACTCTGCCTCATTATTAATGAAAAAAAACAAACACACAATTTGATTATATGCAACTGCTGACTGCGTTTTTTTTGTTTTGTTTTGTCTTTTTGCAGCTTGTCAATAAATTTTATTGATGTATTTACATGCCTAGTTATTTATATACATATTTGCATTAACAAGCATAAAATAAAATAGTTTTTCTGCTGTTATTTGTAGAGATGACCGGGGCACAATTTTGTGGTCAATTTCCAATCAATGCTTTTCTAAATCTTTCATCTGTTAGTAACAATTTCATCCAACTCTAACGTCTCTTTAAACAACTAAATTTAAAATGTGCACTTTTTCCTCTTCTTTCAGGATACATTTCAGTAAAGCATGTTGCTATGGTTTTAAAACAAAGAATACATATTTACGGAGTGGACATTTGAAATTGTTTTAAGCAGCTTAAATCAAACAAACTGTAAAGAGGAAGGTCTGTTTATATGTAAAATAAATGGAGCCTTAAAATGACTAAGACTTCCAAATCTTCCAAGATTTTTTTAATCATGTTACTTATATTAAAAATAGCTGACTACATTGTCTCCTTCTGAACCAACTTCTACACTGAAGAGAGTTGTTGTCAGCACGAGCTACGGTGCTTAGGTATTGGATTTTCACTGCTCACTTTTCCAGTCATTTATTGTCTGATAATGGGAACTAGATGATTTATTTGACCATGTCTAATTTCTTGGATACCGTGCAGGAAAGTAAGTGTTCAAAATTGGGAAGCACCGATCCAAAATTAATGTTGCCGTGTTGCTTAATAACTGATACTGTATAGGTTTCCTTAAAAATGACCATACTGCTCACATTGCTTCTGTGTTTCAGTGAGAAACCAAATAATCCTGTGCTGTATCACTGTCACAAGCAACGATAATATAAAATACATAAATTAGTAAAATCAACCCAGCTCTACTTATTGGACCAATGCAAGTTGTTGAAAACTGACTCCCTATTTTGAAAGAAATCACAATAATGAAGTTTCTGCAGAAATTATGCTGATATTGCTGAGGAATGTCCAACTATTTATGACTGTACCAAGGTTTTAAAAAGTTACAGCTTCAAATTGGCTATAATCTTCAGTCAAGTTCTTCCTTTGGATTCAAGAAAGTCTACTTTAGTGTGACCTTTGCTTCTATCGGTCATATGCTGCTGGGCACTGCCAATCAGCTGTCTGAAAGAAGGCAACAAACAGAGCTAACTACTTTTATAAACTACTTTTTTTACCGGGTATCCAATTTTTTTTTTTTTTTTTGCTTTAGCCTATAAAATAACAAGTGTATGTTATAAATAACAATCACATAGCTATGCCATATCATTGTCTTTATAATGTTGTACCAATAGCAAAAAGCGTTACTTTTCTGTCATAAATAAAAGAAATTATGTCATTTGTTTTGCACAAAGTTACATACTGGGAAAGTCTTCTACCAGCCCATTCCGGCCTCCTACTGTACCTTTAAAAAGCTAAAATCAAAGGAAAAACAGCTGTGAAGAATAAAAAAAAGCATTAAATATTTGAGCTATACATTTTACAACACAACAGAAAAAGCCCTGACGATGTTTGTGATCATTAACAGGATATAGCCAGTAAAAAACTAAGGCTACATTAGCAATAAGAGACATTTGGCAGGAGTAGACGTAAGACATTTGTTCCACATGATGCTATTAAATCCCAGGTCTAAACAAGAAAAGTGTTTCAAGCAGACAAGGCATGCTGCACTAATTTGGAGCATGGAAGGTGGATACAGCTCACTCTCCAATCTTAGTCGATAAAAAACCCGCTTCCCTTGTGGAATCCGGTTGAAACTAGTTCCCTTCGCTCTGCAATTTCCTGTTTGTCCTCGGCTGCATCGTGAACGAATAAACACATTAGGGACAAATGTCTACTTCTTCCCATGGAGCAACGCGAACATGATGACAATATAGCGAGAGTCTGCAGACAACTCCTCTGTCCTTCACACTAATTCACATCCTACATGCTTCCAAAATGAACTTTCCAAGATCTCCTGATTCAGAACGTAAGCCGTGGCGTGAATCATTTTGGCAAGTAGTTTCCATGATGCTTATGGTTTGCATGATTGGCATATATTGGCAGGAAAAAGTTTTTATTCCCCCTTAAAGATTTCTTCTGTTTATGCGTTTTCAACATACTTAAAGGTTTCTGATCGTCAAACATTTCTACATGTGGATAATATCTAAAGATAGGGTTTGATAGAGTTCTAAATCCTCAAAAAGAATTGTGATCCTTTTCACATAAATATCAAGGACTTTATTTCTTATTCTTGAATTTTCTTCCAACAGGGTATTGTGATGCTTTTTGAGATCTTCTAAACTACTTCATGTTGTCAAACAGGCTCTACTTAATTTGGGACAGGCAGTTTGACAAGTGAAAGTAATCCAAGATATGCTCAGTCTCAGTTAATTACAGGCCCATGTTAGTTTTAATAGCTTTTTTTTTTCTTAATAAATCATTAAATCACTGTTTGAAAGCAGCTTTTTGTGTTTACTTGGTTGATATTTGTCTGATATTAAAATTTCTTTGATAATCTTACAAAAACAAAAGAATTCTGTAAGGGGGTAACTAAGTTTTCATGACATTGAATATGTTAATCTGAAAACAAAGGGAGCTGAATAGTTGGTGCCATAATGTGACTTAATGTACATTAGAGTTGCATTTCATTCTTTAAAGTAAAATATGTTCTGAAATGAACAAAGGTCACTTAAATTATCTGACTAAGTGTACATCTTCCAGAAGTTCACAGCAAGTGTTCAGTGGGCGGTTCTCTTATTTGCTGAAACTGTGTTTCTGAACCCACCTCTGGTTTTATCTTCGGTCATGATACTTTGCCTTCAAATGAAGCCAAGCGTTAACAAAATGTTTATAGTGTTTCATTCTGAGTCACGTTGTTTTCTTGTTGCACATCCAAGCAAAAATTATTTTTGGCGATGAAAAGAACGGAGCAGAAGACAAATACTGAAGCCGCTTCCACTTCTTTCCTGTGCAAGTTACAGCTTGCCACATGAGCTGATGAGAGAATTTATAACTCCAGGGTGTTTTTAGATGTAGAGCTTGTTCTTAATTTTTTTTGCAACCATTTCCTCATTTTCTCAGAATTAAGAGATTACCTGTGCGATGATGTATTCGTGGTCAGTCATTTTGTGCCCATAAAAAGATGCATCAAAGCATAATGAGATTAAAGAGATGAATGGAAAACAAACAAGTTCATACCTGACCAGATTAGGTTTGAGTCGCGAAACAATTGGCTTGATAACATCCTCAGACACAGCGAGCCACTTTGTGCTACAACTGCAAAAACAAAAGTTCCTTCAAGATATGAAGTCCAGAGGAAGGATGGGTGAATTCAGCGTTAAACATGTTTCATTTGTGCAAGTACCCTGCGCTCAATAAAATAAAAGAAAAAAGAACAAAAAAAGAGCACAGTTAGCTCACTGGCAGAGCTGAGTCGTGCAAAGTTGTCCGATGAACAAGTTTTGCTTCAGAATGATCCCACTGTGGCATGCATATTTAACAGCAGCTTCCAGATTCTCTGCAACTTCGGAATCAGGAAAAGCATACTAATCAATCGTATGTGTGGATGTTCCACGTTCTTAGTTTTATGGTCCTGTCTGCTCCTGAAGCAGACAAGCTGTCAGTTTACTTTTGCCTTCACCGCCAATGCAGCTGCGTCTCTCTTTAAGGTTGTCCTGGCTTCGACAAGCCTCTTTAAATTTCCTACCAGCATTTATGTTTTGACTCAAACTTGCTCCTTATCAGCCCTCCACAGATGCTCCTTGACTTCCGTCGGCAGCGTGTTGAACAGGTCTTCCTCCACCACCAGGCCGCTCTTCTTCAGCAGCCGGCACTCGCCGAGCTCCACAGGGAGGCACTCGAGACGGTTGCCCCTCAGCTCCAGCTGGGTCAGCCCGGTGAGTTCCCCGAAGCGCGACGGCAGCGTCTGCAAGCAGTTGTTCCCCAGATTCAGAGTGCGGAGTTTCTTGCACTGAAACAGCTCTGGGGGCAAAGTCTCAATCTGAAAAAGAGAGATTAAAAAAAGCTGTTGCAAGAGGAGTAACAGGAAGGCTTTGCTTGAACGTTTTCATATTTTGTTGTTACGGCAAATGCTTACAATGTGAAAAGTACAACATAACTGTGAGACAGAAGGATTTTGTATTACTATGACTACACATTGTTTTAACATATTTTTGTAAAAGTTTTGGTTTTACAAGTGAAACTTCATTTCAGGGTTTCGAAGGGTGAGTGTCAAACTTTTTAAGTGTCATTTGTAAAACAAAATGAGTTCAAAACTATGCGTTACACTGAGTTGTTTCAAAACTAGGTTCTTCACAAGAGGCCCAAAACCCATTTCCAGTTGGCCCAGACCAAGCTTTTACTAGGAAAAACAATCCATATATTTCTTTGAACTCTGTCTACATCCCCCAGAATACTGTGCAGTTCTGGTTTAGATTTGACTGAAATTATTGAACATTTTATTACCGTACTTTCTATTGATATTGATTATGTCACAGTATATATTGTTATTGATTTATAGCCCAGAGCTGGTTTATGTAACAGTAAAATTGACAGCAAAAAACTGTAGATTTAACCTCGCTTAAACTGACAAATACTTACCTATTTTACCACTGTATCCAAATTTAAACATTAATTTTTGCATATTGGAGAAAGGCCAAAGATAATGTCTGTAATTGTTAAATTTCTGGCCCATCTTAACATGTAATAATCCCAGTGAGAATTTGCAATCTGACAAAGTTCACGGGGTGTAAATACTTTTGCAAAACACTGATTACATTAGTAAACAATAATACATAAAAAAGCCAGCTGTTTCTACTTCATGTCAGAATGAAACACAAACCAGACATGAAAACAGGCACTGTCAAAACAAGATAAAAGGCTCCTTAAAATGGAGCCTGCCTCTTTGAAGTCTCATTAAACATGCAAATCACGACCGAAACAAAACCCAAAAAATAAATCCAGTGATATATATTTGTATTTATATTGTTCAGATTGCTCCAAGAAGTTGATTCTCCTATTTAATCTCATACGAATCAAAGACGGCATTACCATGAATTTCACTGTAAAAGCCTACTTGCACCTAGGAATATTCTGAAAGTGTAAACAAACTAAACGAAGGAGCACAAAGGATTGGTCCGGAGCTATTCATGGCTGCTCACAGACCTGCTGGAGGTTATTTTCAGTAAGAAGCCACTCGAGCCAGCGCAGTAAAACCGCAGTAATAGTAGTGTTAACTGAAAACACACCAAGTTGTTTACACGCGGAGCTCAAAGCAGCATTTCTTGAGAAGGAATCAGATAATTTTTCTATAACAGCATTTTAGCGAGTTAGATTTTTAAATCAAACGATTCATATATCATATGGGATACCATGGACAAAATGACAGAAAAAAAACCAATGATGGCAGCGTTGTAAAAAAAAGTGTTTTCATACCTACAAGTTTCAGATCATTAATTATCAATTAATTTAATGATTAATTCTGCTTTTTTAAGCCATACAGAGGTTGACTTGATTGTCTGCTGGATAAATTGCCCTGGTGTATATTGTAAGTGTTTTCTCTGTATTTTCTGTCAGGATTTTCTGGTAGTGAGCAGTGTTCATGCTTCCATAAAGACGATTAGGCTGGCAAACTTAGAAAAAGCAAAGTCACCCCAGAGCATCACACTTCAACCATCGTGCCTTTTTCTGAAATGCTGTCTTAGTTTTAAACCCAATGTAACTGGAAGCACACCTTTCAAAATAGCCCATATTTGTGTCATTAGTCCAAGGAATTTTTACCTTGGACTAATGATTAATGTTGGATTAATGTTTACTTTGTTTTCTTTTTGCTCGGCAGTGGTTTTGGCATTGGAAGTCTCCAATGAAGACCATTTTTTCCCAGCCTCTTGTTTTTGAATCATGAACTCTAACCTCAACAAAATAACTTGAGGTCTCAAGCGACTTAGATATTGTTCTGAGTTATTTTGTGACCTCTGAATGAGTCATTTATTTGCTCTTAAAGTCATTTTGGAAGGCCAGCCTCTCCTGGGAAGGTTCACTACTCCATTTGTTTTCTCCATTTCTGGATAATGGCTCTCCCTGTGGTTCGCTGGAGTCGTAAAGTGTCAAAAATGGCTTTAACAGGTTCTACGTGAGTGATTTCTCCATTCTGAACTTTTTTGAAAGTTCGGAAAACAACCAAAGTGATAAAGGAGAAATAATGTCCTTAATCACAGTTACTCACTCTCTCTGGGTCAGATTAATCTGGATAGTTGTCGTTTAAAAACTGGAAGGAAAAATTGCTGAAAACTTTGACAGAAAGTAACTTTACACAAAACTTAAATTAGATAAATAGAAATGCTTCAGCTTCTTACCCTGTTTGCCGTCACAGCAAAATACTGCAGGTTTTGGAGGAAGCCGATGTCTGGGTGGATGCTCGTCAGATTGTTGTGGCTCAGATCCAGGAAGCGCAGCTTGCGACAGAAGAAGAGCTGGCTGGGAATCTTCTCTATCTTGTTCCTGTTCAGGTAGAGCCTCTCCAGGTTGGTGAGCGTTCCGATCTGGATGGGGATGTAGGCGATCTGGTTGTACCAGAGCTTCAGGCACACGAGGCGGTACAGGTGCTGAAAGCTGATGATCTCCTCTATCGTCTTCAGGTTGTTGTCCTTCAGGTCGATCTCCTGCAAGTTGTGCAAGCTGAAGATGGAGTGCGGGATGCGCTCGAGGTCACAGCGAATGAGCTCGAGCTCTGTCAGGTTGACCATCTTCTTGAGGCTGTTGAGCACCATCAGCTTGGTGCCCTCATTGTTAATGGACAGCTTCTGAAGGTGCATGCCCACGTCGGTCACCACCTGGGGAAGCTTGGTCAGGTTGCTTTTCAGACGCAGCACTTTCAGGCTCTTGAGCTCCCGGAGCCCGTCGATCACGATGAAGCGATTGTTCTCGGCGCTCAGGTTTCCGGTAAGATGCAGCTCGCTGAGGTTCTTCAGGCTGTAGATCCACAGTGGAATCTCCTTGATATCTGTGAACTTGATGTGGAGAGACTTGAGATTCTCCCTTAAGAAAGCCAGAGCTGGAGCTTCGATTTTAGCTGGAGTGTGGTAAAGCCACATCTCCCTCAGGCTGGAGAGCTGGGCGATGATGGGGGGTATCGTCACATCCGGGATCAGCTCCAGCTTCAGGACCTCCAGCTCCACCAGATCGAACACTGTGTCGGGGATCCCGCTGAGCATGAAGAGATGAAGCTCCAGTTTCTCCTGGGAGTTCTTGGTGATTCGCTGCCTCAGCTTCTCTAGCGTCCACTCGTTGTTGAGGTTCAGCTGCCTCAGCTTGTTCTCGCTGACCTCTGACAGGAACACGGCAAAGCGCTTGGAGTACAGAGGGTCATACTGATCTATCATGTGTAGCATGAAGGCAAAGTCGTTCTTGAGGTCGGGGATGTCACTGTAACTGCTCTCCTCGCGGATCGACTCAAAGGAGTAGCGTTTGAGGGAGCGTCTCACCATCCAGCAGAGCGTGTACATGCAGATGAGACCGTAAACTATAACCAGGCTGATGTAAAAACAGGCCAAGATCTTGAAAAGAGTCGCCAATGGATGTGCACAATGAAATAGACGGTACCCTGTCAGTTTCTCCATGTTCACTGAGCACACCACGCTGAACTTGATGTAGTTTACATAATAGCCTGTGTAGCTAATTATCAGTATGAACTTGATTACTTTGATGATGGTCTGACGTATGTAAAGACGGTAGACTATGTCGCCTTCCTCAACGTGAATCCTGAACTTCTTCACTTTCTCAAAAAGCGCCTTGGCCTGCTCCCCTTCCTTTTTGTCCAAAACCCCAGTTTCAGAGCGATCCACGATCCCCTGCTCAATCCTGGACTTTGTTCGTTGGAGCATGGGAATGCTGGCCTCGACATCCTCGCTCACGCTCGACGCCTTCTTATCCATGGAGCCGTTGGTTTTCCCCACCGGTTTGGGGTCGCTCTCCTCCACCACGGTTTCAGACAAAGCCCTCGTTGTCCACGGCGAGTCGAAGCACTTGAGGAGGATGGAGACAAAGTGTTCCAGTTTGGAGCTCGTGCGTGGGAATTTGAACCAGAAGTTGCTGCAGGCCAGGAAGATGAGAGTGTGGAGCAGCACCAGATAAGGGAAATATTTAGCAAACCAGTGCAGCTTGTTCTCGTAGCAGACGGCGTCGACATAGTTGTACTGGTGTCGATCCAGGTCGTATTGAATGCCTTTTGGCACTGGGGCATAGGCGCCTGTCGCATTTGGCATGGCATCGCAAGTGTCGTTGAGGATCCACTTGCAAGGCAGGCAGATCATCTTGTCCTGCGTGACCTGAAGCGTCCCGCCGAATACCGCAATCATCAGCATGATGATTGAGATGTAGTCGGTGAAAACGTCCCACCATGGCTTCAGGATGCGGTATGTTGGTTGGGTGTCAGCAAAGTACCGAAGCTCTGTGATGGGAATCATGATGGTTTATCTGTAAAAGCAGAAAAACAAAATATTACTAATTTTTATTTGTTATGGCTTAGAGGAAATGCACAATTTGTTCCTCCAAAATTGAAAACATTTTCAGGGAAAAGACTCTCACTCCTAGCTTTCCACAACACATAAATCTTTTACATATAGATTTTTTAAAAAGTCCAGTTTTGGTATTATCTCTTAGGTAAATAACAAATTTTGCTGGACAATAAATTGTCCTGCTATTTATTGCGATTATATTGTTGATATAGAAGTGGGATCATTTTCAAGTAATATTGGTATTGGCATAATAATCCAAGTTCACCCTCTTAAAGACCAATTTGTACAGAACACCAAGCACTGGACCTGCAAGATTTTAAACATCCAAAATAAAATACAACTGAAACCAATAAATTAAGTGGAAATAAAAATCACTATTTTATTTTTCATACGTTTAATTGATTAATTGCTTATTGTGACAGGCTTACTCATAGAAACGTCTTCAAATGTGTCTCCTACTTCAAACATAAATCTTTTTGCCATATAATCATGTATCAGGTAATATATATATATATATATGTTTATATATATATATATATAATCATGTATCAGGTAATATACATGATTACATGGCATTTGTATGGCATATATGATTATATGTTGAAGCGCAAACTTCTTTTGCGCTTCAACAATGTGCCATATGCATCAATATGCAAATTAGCCAGGTGTTCATTTTCTTACATCAAATATTGCTGTCTGCCGAGTTATAAGAGAATAGAAGATACATTTATTCAGTCACCCCTAACAACGGTCATTTAGCCAAGATCCAGGTATTTTATCATAATTAATTAATTAATTAATAGTTGTAGCATAATGCAGGACTACTTATTCCAGCAGTCCTGCAATAACTCTCACTGGAAAAGAGGAGTTATTAAACTAAAACTGGCTAATTAGAAAATAACTTTAAATAAAGAGTCCACTGGCATGCTGAGCGGTTTTAGTTTTTTTTAATGTTACCACAGTGTGTTGTAGTTGTTGCATGAAGAATTCAGGAAATTGTGTAAAATTTTAAAGAAAAGGTATCTGAAGGACAGCAGCATTGAACAGGTTCATGTTGTTCAGCCAAAATATTTTTATCTACATAATCCAAGGTTTTCAAAATGAGCTTCTATTTCTGAAATAATGTTCAACTTTGGACCTTTGTCTTCATTTAAAACCCAACTTTACCATCTTAGAAAAATACATGGACCTTCAGATGAGCTCTGTAACTCTCACTGACAAATCAGAGCTAAGAAAAGATGCTGATCTGACATCAGGAAACTGTTTAAATAGAAAATGACAAACTTTCTACTGAAAAAGGAAGTGAAACTTCTCATGCTGATGGCAGCTTAAAAAAAAACAGCAAACTTTGTCAGCTGTTCATTCATGTTGAAGCATGACTGGAAGACAACAAGGAGGCTTTGCTAAGCAAATGAGAAATGCAAGACTGTCGGAGAGCTAAAATGGGACATAAAAATGCTAAGATGCCAACAATTAAATCTTAGAGTACATTTATTTTAACTTTCTCAATATCATTAATATTATTAAAACTAATATTTCCATCTTATAAGACCTGCTTGACCTTAATAAAGAGACACATAAAGAAGAAAGTTATGCGGATGGTTTTAGTTCTCCAGATTCTCTCTTATTTGTCTTTAAGAACTGTAACATAATATATAGGAATAGCATTCAATATATTTAATACTGTTCAATAATATAGTCCTTATTGCAGGATTACTTATTCCAGCAGTCCTGAAATAAGTAGTGATTAATTATTTATATAGCAAGCAGAGGCAACTTTACACCAGATGAAAGACAAACCACTAACAAGGCTTTACTCTTAATTTAAAAAAACACGACAAAATGGTTACAGAGTTACTCTGTAGATTTAAGAAAAAAATAATTTGATTTGAAAAATATCTCATTGATCCAAAAGGGAAATTAAATAAGCCTGGTAAGTCACTCAAAAAAGTATCGTTAACTTGTTCTAGCCAAATTAGGAGTCATAGAACCTTCTATGTTAGGCTTCACTTCCCAGCAGATGTTAAAATAGCCTTCAATAAGATAATTCACATGGTCTTAAACAACAAAACCAATTTTGTGACACAAATGGGATTCATATGCCAGAGTAATCCTAAGATTAGAACTACATCTGACAAAATACACACAACATTAGGAATGTTTATACTGACAGTACGCCACACTATCGATAAAGGGAACGAAAGCGAGCGGTGGAACTAGAATAAATAAACTTTGTAATTAAAGCTGCAAACGGTGGCCTGTTGCAAGAATGTACTGATAAGTGCATGTAAACTATAACAAAAAGGTTGTGTGATCGACAAATGAATGATATTATCACAGTCAGCTTGTTATAAAATGGGACTAAAAAATAGATTTCTTCTGCAAGAGTCTTATTGCTATCTGACAATATCGCTGCCTGTCTCCTGACACAGAACACAAGTTTAACTTTTTTGCTGGGACCTAAGCAGCCCCAAAGGAAGATGACATCAAAAGTGTGTTCAAAAGGAGAATTTCAGAACTGGATTAAACAGTCACTTTGCTCGTGGATCTGCATGCATTTCTTCTAAAATAGTTTCTTAAACAGAGCAGCTATTGTCCAGGCTGTGATCCACAGGCTAAGAGCAATGCAGGCAAGACCAGCCTTTATATATATATATATATATATATATATATATATATATATATATATATATATATGTACAAAATGGGAATATATCGCCACTAATGTTATTGCAATATTTACTAATATTATCACCATTATAAAATATTCTACTTTTTGGTAAGTACTGCTAATCCATCTCATTTGCTTTTGCAGCTCCTCTTTAAATCTCTATCTGGCCCTATTGTTAAAACGTTGGATAAATGATACAATATAATAATATATGATATGATATGATACTATATCATGTGATATATCATATATCTGATATGATAAAATCTTATAAGATGTATATCATATATGTTATGATATATGGTAGAGCAGCATATAGTATAATTTACTTGTAAGCAAGATGGAAATAAATGCATTGCTTGTTTTTTTGTGGTTTTTTTACAAATAAGAACCTAAAATGTTTGATGTAAGTCTCTACTTGATTTTTTAAATCTAAAGACCAAATTTTTTCCGTAAGTTTTTTCTCTGAAAAATTGCACAATTTCAAACACACTGGCAATATGCTAAGTGTTGCCATTCTTCTTGTATGCTATATAAAATGCTATATAAATAATTTTTAAAAAAACTACGGTAAACAAGATCTCCTCTGGAAAACAGCTTAATCAAAAATAGTTTTCATTGTTAACGTTCAGTAGCACAAACATGCTGAATAAATAATGCCAAGAGGGAGGATTTATGAGCAACCTTTAGGCTTCACTGAAAATGGTTTTGGGTTCCATGTCTGATTTTCCATATCAGAGCCTAGTTTTGTTTTTAAGTGTTTTTCCGTCAGTTCAGGGTTCAACTGGCTGCCTCTGTAAGTGTGTACATCTATTTGCAAGGAAACCATAAAGGCACAGAATTCAATCTAGCTGAACAGGAAATGCGGTTTGGATAAATGCATAGATTGAGAGACGGACGAATGCCAACATTCCTGGCACTTACAGTAGGCTTTGAAGCTCATTTTTGTAAAGCACAACTGTTAACATTTTCCCTGACAACTTCAAACTAAGTGGTTGGAAACACCCACAGGACCTGAAAGCATCATCGGCCCCGCTTTCTAACTCCTTTACGCCACATCTGCAGATTTCCAGAAAGAGGTTCTCTGGGGTTCTCTCTGCACAAGTTCATTTTGGTTTACTCTCTTCTACCAGTTTCACATGTAGTTAACATGGCTGCCTAAAAGGGAATTAAGATGGAAAGCAATGAAAAACTATCAAAACAATAAGCTTTAAAAACCAACCGGTTTTCCAGAAACACCTTGGGGTTCTGCTGCAAGCGAACAGATGCTTGATACTGACAACAAAAATCTGGGTCATAAACAGAGATTTGTTAAGCACGGGATATCATTTTCTGATTACTAAACAAAGTTATCGCAGCTTTTAAACTCAGATCCTTGTGAAACTCTGTAATAGTCCACAAAAAAGAACAGAGACAGGCCTCCAAGGTTTGAACAGACTAGAGTTTCTCCCAAACAGACCTCCTCCTCCCTTCCACTCGCCTAGCAGAGTTAGGTAACACACCCTTCAGTCACCACCAGCTTAATAAATTTGCTATTTGTTCTCGCTCCCCCTTGGTTCAGCAGTTTTCAAGCAGGTTAATATTAACCCCTGTACTTTACATCTATAATACGTACAAACATTACTCTAGATCTTTCTGTGACAGCTCTTTTTGATTTTTATCAAATCAAAGAGAATGGAGTGGATTACTTGTTTTGACTCTTACATCTTCCTGTAACATGCTGGTTTCAATAAATCCTTCACTTACTTTGCAAAACTCCCTGAGTCTGTCTGCACAGGAAGTTGGATGAGACATGCAAGATTTTGTATTAACTGGGTCAAACTGGTTCTGACCAACATTTTTTTCCATGACAGCTCTGCTGAGATCATATACACCCACACACAGAGATGCTCATAATACAGATCTTGAAACAGAGTAAAATCAAAACTTTAGAAAGCTTGTCATTATATGTTGATAAATGAATATTATTAACTTATTAATTACAGAGTAATTTTCTGAAATAGAAAAAAAAAAATATTCAAATTTTATTATAATTGACCTCAGCAACGCTTTCAAAAGTCTCACATATTGACAGGTTCTTATGGACTGTTAACTCAAGAAACAACTCTGACCTGGCCAGTCTAAAGAAAAACATCCCCGCAGCATGATGCAGCCACCACTATGTTTCAGGGTGAGGATGGTGTGTGTTCAGTGTGTAGCCCAAGAAGTAAAACTTTGGTCTCATCTGACCAGATATTACTTTAAATTGGACTTCCAAGAGCTTTCTATCAGTGTTATCGCTCCACTCTGCAATATAAACCAGATTGGTGGAGTGTACAACAAATAGTTGCCCTATTGGCAGATTTGTCAACTTGAGTTGTATATGTCAGCTGCTCCCCTAGAGATATAATAGGCTTCTTGACTACTTTTCTGATTAAAGCTCTTCACACCATTTTATAATAAACAACTAATATTATCTCATTTATTTATTAAATACGAAATGTCAATAAATTTGCCTTTTATTATAATTAAATGTGTAGTTTATTTAAATAACATCCCTCAAAGTGCTAACAATAGCTAACATAATAATAATAGCCTGAGGCAATAAACTAATCATACCTCTATTGTACTATTAAAACCAGACCTAAGAATGAAGTCTCAGTCTGATTAAGACTTTATTATTTTATCGACAACATTAAACACAAATTATTACAGAAGCTTTTCTTTTAATCTGTTTATAGGCTCCGAGAATAAGCAGTTGAGCCAAATAACAAAACACCTCCCTGGCCTCCAGCTGGAAAGAGTTTTTTGTTTTATTTCTAATAAATTACAAGAGAGTCCCGAATCTGGCTAGACAGAATTGGGTGGGGTTTCAGCAAAAAGAGCGACCTTTCTTCAGACGGACTCCTCCAGAACAACAACCCGTCGACTAGAGAGGGGAAACGATGTCTCATCCCGACTCCACAGCAGCGCGCTGCGGCAGTAACAGCTAACTAAGAAAAACATGCACTGATATTAAAGACAGAAGGGGGGAAACTCACCTGTGTTTTTAACACTGGTGTGTCTCGCCTCCTCCGTACACGGGTGACACATTTCTCTATCGGTTCTCAGTGACTTGGGCCGCTCGGACACCAGGCCGGAGCCTCGAAGGACAGCCGAGGAGCAGAACACAGAATGAAGATCGGCGAGCGAGTGGAGCAGCGGTGTGTTCACAAAGCAGCAGGAAGTGCTGCAAGCGCCCCGCCTTCAAAATAAAAGCACGAATATAAAGAGGGCGCTAGTGTTTACGTCACTGTTTATGTCTGGAACAAACGTTCCTTTGTTGATTTGCTGTTTTGACTTACTTTTCACATTTTAGATGTCTGTCTGAGGTAGTCAAAGATTAAATTATGTCTGCTTTAGACACATCTAATGTTCTTTTAGGGTTTTAGACCTTTTACCCTTAGGAGCGCTTCAATTTATGTGTTTCTTTCCACATAGCACCACCTTTTGGTGGTGCTATGTGGAAACATTCAGCTTTGCTCACTTTTACCTGAACCAGACAATAAAACATATTTTCTCCTTTATGGAGTCAAATTAGACTTTCACTCGCAATATAGTATTATCATAGAAACTAAACAAGACTGAAAGTAAATCCAATGTCAAATCTTTGTTCCAAGAGAGTGCATGTACATAGAGCACAAGTCTCAAGCACATTTAGGCTGTTACAGCAGAGATTTACCATGAAAAGACACAATTTATTGAAGTGACACTAAGCATAGATTAGAAATATTTCTTTAGCTCATGTTTGAATAGCCTATATGGCAAGTAATTGTAATAACTCCCAAAAATACTTATGAATCATAATCATGTGATCCAATTTCATCCATAGAGAACGTTTGCAACAGTCAAATGTAACACAGAATGTGTTATAAATGTAAAAAGTAAACCAACAGAGGAATGAGTATGTAAACAATTGTAAGCAAAAAATGCTAAACTTAATAAAATATTATTATAATTAAATCAATTTGGTCAGCTGGAATTATAGAATGAGAAATAAAAAAAATTAATTAATAAATATACTTTAACCATAAAACAAATAAATATAAATAAGAAAATAAAACACATACATTCTTTTCATTTACGATGAATCTTAAAGCAATAAGATTAATTGATTAAAAGATTAATAATATTGATGGCTTTAGAATCAAATTAACAAATGAAGTAGAATCAAATGAAGGTAAAAAATTACCAAAAATTTGACAGACAGGTACAGAATGATCTTATTTTTCTTGATATTCTACTCTAAGAAAAGAAATGCATTGCTTGCTACTATTATCTAAGGTTAAAGTTATCTGGCCTTATGCATCACTCTTGACTAAATGAGCACTGCCTTGATTGATTTGTCATAGGTGTGTGGTGTTTGTTTTGTACAGCTATGTGTACAGGATGCCTCTCCCTCTAAATTTTGAAAAGCTATGGCACAATTCACTTAGGGACAACAGAACACTTACAGTGAAAATTCAGTTTTAAACTGAAACTCCATTGCTAAATTTCTGATTAGTAATAGATATTTTCTCTAAGCAAAATTGGTCGTTGGCAGAAAATAAAATTACTAGTTCAAAGACAATCAACCCCAACATTGAAATATAATTTTCCTAAGCAACATTTAATGCATCAGCAGTAATTTTAACAATACGTCTGGGAAAAAACTGTTATAAATTAATGTGCTTGACGTAATTGCATATCTCTTATTTTGAAAAACCAAGGATGGGTGATGTCATCAAAGCGCGTCAATTTCTCCCCGGTTGATGAAATTTAAAACTTCTGAGCCCTCAAACTATTTTCTGGTCTCGAGAAGAGAATTTTGGTAGGAGACAGTGGAAGGAGGTTGGAGAGTGAACGGAACAAACAAGGCGGTAGGATTTGAATTTTGGCGGTTAGCATAAACTGTACATTGACTGTAGCTACATGGCTTCTACATCAGGAGGAAATAGTGGGAATGAGATGGAGTGGATGATTTCTAGATCATCACGAATGAAAAGAACAATTAAGAAAAGACAAGAAAGAGCAAGAAGTTGGTCAGAAGAAAGTGAGACAAGAGCAGACATTAGCAAAAGAACAAAAACAAATGACAGGGCGAATTCAGATGAACAGAGTCAAGCTAATTTAGAAGCAGAATATAAAGTCGTGGTAGAATTCAAGCAAGAGGGGGGAGCTATACATCCCATAAAACTGACTAAAGCAATAGAGGCAGAAATAGGAAAAATAAAAATGGCTAGAATCATGAACAACAGAAGAGTGCTGATACATGCTAACAGCGAATCACAGCAACAAAAGATCATGAAAATGAAAAACCTAATGGGGGAAAGAGTTAGAACTCATATACCAGGATTGTTAGCGAGGCTAAGAGGAGTGATTTCAGGAGTTCCGCTGGAAATGACAATGGAAGATGTGAAAGCAGAAATCAAAGGAGGGAAAATAACTGATGCCACTAGGATTAAAAGTAAAAGAGACGGGGAACTTAAAGATACTATGGCAGTAATTTTACAGTTTGAAAATAGTATGCCTGGAAATATCCAGCTGGGTTACATGAACTATAGAGTTAGAGAGTATATCCCTAAACCCCTCCGCTGTTTCAAGTGTCAAAGAATGGGACACACTGCAAAGGAATGCAAAGGAAAAATCAGGTGTGCAAGATGTGGAGGTCCACATGAATATGGAAAATGTGAGAAAGATGCAAAAATCAAATGTTGTAATTGTGGAGGAGAACATAGTGCAGCTTATGGTGGATGTCAAATACAAAAGGAAGCTAGGGAAGCTCAAAGAGTTAAAATTACAGAAAGAATTTCATATGCTGAAGCCTTAAAAAGAGTAAAGAAAGACAGTAATAGAGGAATGGGAGAAACAGGTCAAAGAAACTCAGCTTGGAATATAAATCAAGTGCAGAACGGGCAGAGACAAATACTGGCTCCAAATCCAAATATCCAAAATGCATGCTTGCATAAATGTAGAGTGGATGAAGATACGATGGTGGTGAAAAAAGAAAACTTCGTAGCATTTATATGCCATATTGTTAATGTAACAGTGCAAATGAAGAAGAAAAGTGATAAAATAAAGGCAATAGTAACAGCAGCTGGAAGATTTTTAGATATGAAAGAAATACAAGCAGATCAAATACATACCATTCTAAGTGCCACTGAAACTACAGGAAATACACAGGACTAGGATCCAAGTGTTCTTTTTAATGGTTTTATATATACTTCAATGGAATGCTCGAAGCTTAATAGCCAATGGACAAGAATTTAAAAAGTATATTTATGAATTAGAAATAATCCCTGATATTATATGTATACAAGAAACATGGTTAAAACCAAATCTAGATTTTAAGATCCCTGGATATAACATGGAAAGACAGGATAGAAGTGATTGTAATGGAGGAGGATGTGCTACCTTAATTAAAGATGGAATAGCTTATAAGAAAATCCCAATGAATAATGAATTAGAATGTATTATTATAGAAATATTTAATGTAAGAAAATATGGTAATATTAAAATTATAAACTATTATAATCCATGTAAAAATCTCGATTGTAAAAAGCTTAAGGAAATGGCTGGGAAATTACATAGAAGAGAAGTATGGTGCGGTGATTTTAATGCTCATAATAGTCTCTGGGGCAGCAAAAGACAGATCAAAATGGCAACATAATAGAAGAAATAATGGATGAAAGGTCACTAGTTTGTCTTAACAATGGAAAAGGTACCAGAATTAATATATATAAAAATACAACCTCATGTCTAGACATTACATTAGTATCTGACTGTCTTGTAGGATCATGTGAATGGAACGTCAACAGGGAATCTACAATAGGGAGTGATCATTTTCCAGTAAGTACTATAATTAATGATAATATAAAGAGGCAAGAAGATGTCATAATCACAAGATGGTGCTTTAATAAAGCTGATTGGAAAAAATTTAAAGTAAAGTGTGAGGAAAGCAGACATTTGGTTACATTAAAAGGTAACATAGAAGAGTGTACAAGCCAGATAACAAAACATATTTTAAATGCTGCTAATTCAAGTATACCAAAACAATAATAAAAGGGAAGAAAAAGTAGTCCCTTGGTGGAATGATGAATGTACTAGAGCGATTAAAGATCGTAATAGGGCATTTAAAATACTGCAGAAAAATTTAACACTTGAAACTCTTATTAATTATAAAAGAAAAGAGCAGTAGCTCATAAAATTATTAAGGAAGCCAAAAGAAAACGTGGAGAGAATATACTTCCTCAATAGGATCTGAAATTAAATTGCAAAATGTATGGTCAATGTTTAGGAAAATGATTGGGAAAAGGAGTGGTATTAAAATACCAGCCTTAGTCAGAGATCAGGAAGTAGTAGTGTTAAATAAAGATAAGGCAGATTTGTTGGGGAAGCATTTGCAGTACATAGTGGGGAACATCTTACAAACATTCATAGACAACAGATGAATCAAAAATTAGCAAGCATAAAAATATTTTGGGAAAAGTCAAACATATAATTCAACATTAGACATAAATATAACCATGAAGGAAATTAAAGCAGCATTGAAAGGGACAGGATATTCAGCTCCTGGGAAGATCAGCTATGCTATACTATGTTTAAACAGATTCCTGAAGTAACATTAGAATTAATATTAAAACTGTTTAATAAAATATGGAAAGAAGGTTTAATACCAAATAGATGGAAGAAAGCAATAATCCTGCCGTTTAACAAACCAGGGAAAGATCCTGCAAATCCAAATAATTACAGACCAATAGCATTAACTTCACACTTAAGTAAATGGATGGAGAAAATAGTGATTAATAGACTAGAATTTATTCTTGATCATAAGAAATTAATCAATGAAAATCAGTGCGGATTTAGGAAAGGAAGATCAACAATGGACGCTAATAACTAGAATTAGTAATGATATAGAGAAAGCTTTAAAATGAAAGAAATTATGATTGTAGTATTTTGGACATAGAAAAAGCTTATGATTCATTATGGAGAGAAGGACTACTTATAAAAATGAAGCAGATGGGAATAGGAGGAAAATGTTTAATTGGATAGCAAATTTTTGAAGGATAGAAAATAAAAGTTAAGATTGGAAATGATTACTCAAAAGAATTGAATATTGAAAATGGAATTCCACAAGGTAGTGCAATTAGCCCAATACTATTTAATATTATGATAAATGATATCTTTTCTGAAACAGAAGAATGTATAAAATCTGCATTATATGCTGATGATGGAGTTTATGGATGAGAGGAAAGAATACAAGATTTGTTATAGGTAAAATTAAGAAAGCGATTAATAAAGTAGAAAATGGTCCTTTGAATGGGGTTTTAAATTATCAACAAGTAAATCTTGTTATATGATTTTTACAAATAAGAAAACATAGACATAGGTACAATAACATTATATGAACAACCATTGGAAAGGGTAGCAGAATTTAAATATCTGGGAATATGGTTGGATCAATCATATACATGGAAAACGCATACAAAGAATCTGGAAACTAAATGTAAGAAAGTGATAAATCTACTAAAGGCTGTGGCTGGAAATAACTGGGGTGCAGATAGACAGTCATTATTAAACATATATAGGGCTCTCATGAGATCAACAATAGACTACGGTAGTTTTATATATGGAGTAGCAGCTAAAACAACATTACAAAAAATAGATACTTTACAGAATAGGGCTTTACGTATATGTACAGGAGCAGTGAAAACGACACCTATTAATGCCCTTCTAGTAGAGACTGGAGAGATTCCACTAGAAATAAGAAGAATAAAATTAGCTCTGACATACTGGATGAAAATAAAAAGTAAAAAGATGAAAATGTAAATTCAACAATATTAAAATATTGTTGGGAATACTCAAAGTTCCATAGTAATGGATTTGGATGGATCATAAACAAATGGATTAAAATATATGAATTAGAAGATAAAGAAATAGCTCAATTTAATCCAATTAACGTTAGCCCTTCATGGATATTTCCGGCAGTAAATGTAGACATAAAACTCCTTAAAATGAAAAACGATTGGAATTTAAAAGAAATAGGGGTAAAAACCGATATATACTTAAGAAACTCATATTATAATTATGCTAAAATATATTCAGATGGTTCTAAGAATTCAAAAGGATGTGTGGGAATAGGAATTTATATATCTGAGTTTAAAATTGACATATCTAAAAGATTATCTGATCAACTATCTGTATTCACGGCAGAAATGGTGGCAGTTATCATCAGTTTGCAGTGGGTAGAGGAGGTGCGTCCAGACAGAGTAGTAATTTGCACAGATTCCAAAGCAGTCATAGAAAGTATTCAAGGAGAAGGAAACAATAGGAAAGATCTAGTACTAGAAATTCAACATAGCTTATTTAGATTATACAGAGGTGGCATTGATGTTTGGTTCTGTTGGGTACCAGCACATCAAGGTGTAAAAGGCAATGAAAGGGCAGATAAATTAGCAAAAAGGGCTTTAGATCAGGCAATAACGATTAAAATACCTATTGGCAAAGGGGAAGGGAAATCAATTATTAAGAATAAAGAAATGGAAATATGGCAAAAAAGATGGAATGAAGATAAGAAAGGAAGGAAATTATATAAAATACAGAAGTCAATATTTAGTAGAAATGTTAAGGAGAGAAATAGAAGGGAAGAAATAATAATGACTAGATTGAGAGTAGGGCACACATATTTAAATGATACTTTATATTTAATAGGGAAGAAAAATAATGATAAATGCGAAAAATGTGGAGAGAAAGAAAATGTAGAACATATACTACTGAACTGTAAAACATATGAACGTGAAAGGGAGAAATTGAGAAGAATAGTTGGAAAGACAGATCAAGAATGGAGTCTGAAAGGAATATTGGGAAATGATGGAAATATAATGGATATTTGTATGATAAGAAAAGCGTTATTTATTTTTCTTCAAAACACAAAATTAAAAAATAGAATATGACTGATGTAGAATACTGTTGCTACACACTCGTGTACAGTAGGTGGCGGTATGCACCTTAAAGTTGATTGCGACCCGCCATAATAGAAAAGAAGAAGAAGAAGAAGAAACTATTTTCTGTCTCTCTAAAAACAGCAGTGATTATGCTAGTCTTACAAAGATGTCTTTCTTTATTAGAGTTTCCCAGAGGGAGGCTCCTTGCCAGCCTGTTATCGCGGTGTTACCACAGGCGGTTTAATGTATGCAGACCATGTGTATTATTTCACCGTCCGACCACCAGAACCAAGTTTGGTCTGCTGTCGTCACAGGACCATCATGTCCTACCTGCTCATCCCAGCTCCTTCAGGGGATTCTCATCTTCACCGCCAGCCAGAGAGGAGGCTCTGGGAAAGATCCAGTCAACACATTATCAGCTTGTTTACACATGCAAGGTAGCACTATTCGACTGTGGTTTTTATTTATGTCTTGTTTTCCCAAGCTCTGTCCTCTTAAACTGTAGTTGTGTGATGCAGTCTGCATTATTATGTTTAGGTAACAGGTGTTGAAGATTCGGGCTGTGACATGTTTGCAGGTTTGCTCCACGAGGTCCATGCAGAGGATCTCTAAAGTGGCCTACCAGAAAGGGGTGGTAATAGTGACCTGTCAAGGGTGCAAGAACCACCATATCATCGCCGACAACCTCGGCTGGTTCTCAGATCTGGAGGGGAAGAGGTTGGTGGAGCGGCAGGATTTACACCATAAGAAACATAACAAGGACATAAAAAATTAAGCCATGTACCTTACAAATGTACTCACATCGCTTAAACTTTGTTACATGTTGTTCTGCTTCATGTTTCAGAAACATTGAGGAAATCCTCGCCGCCAAAGGGGAGACCGTGAAGAGGATTGAAGGAAGCGATGCTTTAGAAATAGTCGTGGACGAAACGAGCAGAGGCTGTTCACAAACAGCTGACAAAGAGAAAGAAAATGAGCCAGAAACAACATGATTTAACTTAATTGCATTTGCACTGCTATGTATATATATATATATTTACAATAACGCAATTTTTTTTGGCTTTTTTACCTTGTTGAGGGAGAGTTGAGTGAAACTATGTTTCAAACTAGGTTGCGGCTGAGATTTAAAAGAAGTTACAAAACCATGGAAACAGATGAAAAGTAAAAGTTTGAACAAATGCATTATGAATGTGCTCTGTGTTTTTTCCCCCGAAATATTTACTGTATGGTTAGTCCCAGTGACGTGCGGTCAGGGGAGGCAGGTGAGGCAGTGCCTCACCAGCCATCATGAAAAGAAAGAAAATATATAATCATAAAGTAATTTAAATTGTTATATTCGTCCGGTGGTTTGTACTAAAAAATATTTATTTTTCATGTAGCTTCACCAATTTCGATTTTTATTTGTTCAAAATCGCTGAATTTTCTTATTTTCCCATTCAAATGCTTGGAAGCGATGCCGGTGAGGCAGCAGCGAGCTCTGCCTCACCTTGGATTGCGCAACCCCTGGCTCTGCGCTGGCTGCTAAGCGGAGAGAGCATGTTGCTGTACGGCGTCAATAAAATGGTTTAAACAAATTTAATATGTGAACTTATTTCCAATAATTTAGCTTATGTATATAATGTACAGTGCTGTTTGTCACCAACTGTGTTTGTGTAACGTGTTTCGTGTAATGAGCGATTATAAACGGCAGAGAACAGGTTCGAGGTGAGGCAGGCAGTTCTCTTGCCTCATGGCAGGGGGCGCTCAAGATCCCAGACGTTCGTCTTGTTCACTCCTCAACTGCCGAGTAAGTGACAGCGAGCTAGGCTAAACGATTCGGGAAGCAAGTCAAGTGCAGCGATAGATTATAATAGAGATAGTGATTTTTTTCCTCTCGCTTATCCCGACTTTCGACATGGATGACTACATTACAACACCAAAAAAGTTTTCTCAAGTGAACTTTCAATCGAAGCAGGAGATAATATGTGTGTTTTGTGAGCTACAGTTTGTATGTGTAAGGATGCAGAAGTGAAACATAACCTGTAAACTGCTGTCAATCTATGCATCTATTTGCAAATCTGATTCTGATGACGTCAGTGCCTCACCAGCTATGAACCTCACCGCACGTCACTGGTTAGTCCATATGAATAAACGAGAAACACTCTTGGTGCGTTTTTGGTTACAGTTTTTTTCGATTGTATTATTCTTATGACCAACATACCTAAACTTCTATTTTATTTCTATAAGAAGCTGCCCTAGGCCTTTGGCTCTATTTTATTGTTAATTTTAATCGGTTTTAGTTTACTATTTCTCCTCCAACATATTCAGGAAAAAAACGAACAAATAAACAAACAATAACATAGTTTCTCAAAAATGAACAAACCAAACTAAAATGTTTTGCATCGGAACCCCAGTGTTCGAAGTGACCTAGATAGCTTCAGTTCTCGCGAGAAAGACAGTAGTTGCCGCCGTAGCTGTTTGCAGGCTGTTAGCTGTCGGACACGCTGCCAGTTTTCGTTTCTGCTGCCTTTATTGTTGGACTGACTGCGATGGAAGAACTTGGAGTCACAGACGAGGCAGAAAAGACTAGACATCGACCTTTCTTAATTGGTGTTAGCGGAGGCACGGCCAGCGGAAAGGTAAAGTTAAAAACGTATTTAGCATACCGGTTATCTTAGTCGGAATCAGTATTAGCATTCATCAAACTGTCAAAACAAGTGTCACTCCCACTTGTTTAATGTTTTGTTACGTTGCTAAAACACTATTTTGTTTAAGTTAAGTTGACCTAGCCCCTTTCCAGCCCTGAATATTTAGAAGGAAATACAACACAGCTCGCGTCTGTAACGATATTGACGTCAGATCGTAAACTGAACTCGAAGTCACGCATGCAAATAACCGTTTCCAATCAGGAATCCTGTTCAGTTTCAGTCAAATGTATTTATGTAATGTAATGCATTAAGGATTAAAGAAATGTTGCTAATATAAAAAAAAACAAAAACATATTGAGGTGTGTTGTTACAACGGCATGGCTGATAATAGAATTATTGAGATGCATTGTTTACAGTCTACAGTTTGCGCCAAGATCATGGAGCTTCTGGGGCAGCACAAAGTGGACCATCGTCAGAGACAGGTGGCCATCATCAGCCAGGACTGCTTCTATAACGTGCTGACTCCAGATCAGAAGGCTAAAGCACTTAAAGGACAGTACAACTTTGATCACCCAGGTAAATAAATCCAGACTTTTACTTTTGCTATTCCATTACATGAGCTTTGCACAAAGCTGAGATAAAGTGTGATTGTGAATAAAAATCTGCTGTAATGGAAAGTAAATTTGTTCTAGACTTTTTACACGTCTTTAAGCAATGTATATGAAACTTAAACACTAAATTTTACCTTTTCTTTTAAATTCTCATTTTCTTCTTCAATGCCTTGCAGAGGCGTTCGATAACGAGTTGATGTACAAAACCTTGAAGGACATCGCAGAGGGGAGGCCGGTCGAGGTGCCAACATACGACTTCGTCACCCATTCCAGGTTGAAACAAAAACGCTTTACAATTGTGAAGTCGTGACGAAAAACCGCCGCGTTCCCTTGTATTCTGAGAGCTCATTGTTTGTTTGCAGGTTGGAAGACAGGATCACAGTTTATCCAGCGGATGTCGTCCTCTTTGAAGGGATTCTTGTTTTCTACCCCCAGAAAGTGCGCGAGATGTTCCACATGAAGCTCTTCGTGGACACGGATTCAGATGTCAGGTTGTCTCGAAGAGGTACTCGAGCTCCGATCGCACATATTTGCAAGGTTTCCTTTCTATTTCAAACAACCTTATTTCTTGTAGTGCTGAGAGACATGAACAGAGGGAGGGACCTGGAGCAGATTCTGAATCAATACACAACATTTGTAAAGCCTGCATTCGAGGAGTTTTGCCTGCCTGTAAGTACAGTAGTCTTCATTGATGATGTTCTGTATGATTTCCACTAGATTTCTATGTACTTTTATTGTGTTTTAGACTAAAAAGTATGCAGATGTCATCATTCCGAGAGGGGTTGACAATATGGGTGAGTAATCTTAAAAAATAAAAAATCCCAACTTATGTTCAGTATTACCAAGATAGATAGCAGCGTTAATAACTTCCTAATTTGTCATTTAGTGGCCATCAACCTGATTGTGCAGCACATCCAAGATATTCTGAATGGTGACATTTGCAAGTGGCAGCGGGGAAACATCAACAGCCATAGCCGAGCCTGCAAAAGGCTGACCTCAGAGCAGAGCGACCTGCAGAACGGATCCACCAACCCTCCAATTAAGAGGGTCCTGCTGGAGCCTAGTAGTCGGCCCCACTGAAACAGAGCGGATGTAGACGTGTGTGCGTGTGCGTGTGTGTGTGTGAACGGGAACAGATGGGTCCAGACCGTGGAGCTGCAGCGTGAACTGACGTTACTGTGCCGGAATGTTACACAGTCTGCAGTTTAGGGTAATATCAGTGATTCAATGTTGCAGGTTCTAAGATCTGCCATCTTATTTTAATTGTAGTTATTAACAGGGTTCCTACACCGTATGGAAGTAACCAGTGTTCCCATAGGCTTTCTTTGTTTTGATTTTTAAAATGGGTAAATAAGCAGTTACTAAACCAGGTCCTATGATTATTAATAAGAACATGTTTGTTTTTTTTTTTTGTCATGCTTTTGCACTTTTAAATGTGACCATGCAGGCAACTTCTTTGCTACTCTTAGGATAGTATATTTAAAATAAATTAATACAAATAACGTGGTTATGTTGATGTACCTGTTCTGGTTTACAATAGATTCCTACAGTGCAAAAGTATTCATACCTATTCAACTTACCTGCACTTTGCCAGATTAGAAACTGATGGACTAAGTAGCGCATAGTGTAGAGAAAGAAAAATTATATGTGGCTTTCAAACCTTATACAGAATCTGACAGGTTTTGTATTCAGCCATATTTAATCTTAAGTAAATAAAATCCAGCACAACCAGTTGCCTAAGGAAGTCAAATTACATATCACTGGTATGTAATTTTATTAAAGTCTTAACTGGTCTGTGAAGGCCTCTGTGGTTTGTTAGAGAACATTATTAAAGCATTATGGAGAGCAAAAATCTCAGTGTTTAGATATTCTAAGATGTTAACGACATGGAGTCTGGATACAATCATCCACCATCGTGGTTTATCGCATATGAACCTTTTAAAATACTTTTGTGCTCACGGATAAAGTGTATGAATACTTTTGCAAGGCAAATGGGGGGGAAAAAAAACCTCCCAGTTTGAAAGCACTTGCTTACATTCTACCAAATCTATGCCTTAACTTTTTTTTTTTCACTTTATGAACAGTGTACATCAATAAATAAAACTTCTTTTCAAGTATTTAAGTGTCTTCATTTAAGAAACCAAAGAAACCTCTGCAACCATGGTTTTAATATAAACAGAGCTTTTTGTTTTATTGGAGTTTGAGAGCACAGTGTGATGTGTTGGGGGGGCTTTGAGGGTTTCTGATTATTATCCCAAAAAGGATTCCAATGACTTCCTACAGCACATGGAGTGACACACACACACGTCACAGAGGACTTCTCACAGACACACACTCTTACACACCGACATGACTGGGACATGATTGCGATTGCTTCGTGGTTCTCTACACTTGAACACGGCACTCCATGATTCAGTATGACGTACATAGATCACGGCATCTTTAGTAATTTTCTTTTTGTGTTTTTGCCTGGCTTTTTTTTTTTTCTTTTTTTTTGTTTTTTTAGTGCACATACATACGGCACTTAGGAGAAGCTAAGCTCTTCTCATAAGCATAAACGTCCTTTTTAAGAACAAAAGGAGCACTGTATATAATACATGTCATAACCATACATGATTCTTACACAAAAAAGAAAAAAAGTTTCAAAACAAACTGATTCCAGTCCGTAGGGGCCGTCCTGCCCCTTCGGTTCAGTCGCAGCAGATTCTCAGTTGGCAGCCTGCGTGTGCACGTCACAGTTCGCGGCAGGTTTGCTCCTGAGCTTCTGCTGGTTGAGGACTTGTTAGTGTTGTAGAAGGTGACCAGCAAATGGCACGTACATAAGGAACAAAGGGCAGGGGGAATATGGACCATTCAAATTATTCTCTCACACGCGACAGCTCCACTCTAAAACAAAGAGTCCATGGAGCAGACTTTGGTAATTTCTCCCACCCTCTGCTCTGACTCCTCGCTCTCTTCCACTACTAAGTCAGAGCAACTGTAATCCCAAATTATAATCTCCCAGAGCGGCAGGGCTCTTTGTAAACCTCAGTGACATTTCAGTTGTCTGCAGTTTGTTCTGGATTCCTCGCGAGCGAGTCTCCCGTTAGCTTCCTTTTTGTCATTCTATTAGTGTGTAAAAAAAGTGGAGTTAGTGTCATGAAGCACAGTTGAAGGTCAGTGTGGAAGGCCTGCGTGGGGGGGGACCCTAGGTCTTCTCCCCGCGGTCGGTCTTGGGGCGGCTGATGTTTCGGGGTTTGATCTTCAGGGACAGCTCCCACAGCGCCTCCTCCGCCAGGTGATCGCTGAAGTCGTTGAAAAAAGAGATGATTTCCTCGTTGCGCTTCAGCTCGTAATGCCTGAGGTCAGAACAGGGTAGATGCATTAAACAAAACAAAAGAGAATTAATTTAACAAAGGTCAAACTGAGATGACATGAATAATTAATAAACACTCTGCCATATTCTGCTTTGAATTACGTTTAAAAATCTAACAAGGTACTCATAAGTCTTGTCACATTTCAACAACAAACTTCAATCTACGTAGTTGGGATTTTATGTGACAGACCAACACAAAGTATTGTGCAATTGCAAAGCAGAAGGAAACTGATACTGAGATTTAGTCTGAAAAGTGTGGCGTACGTTTGTTTTGAGCACCAAGTATTTTGGGTCTAGAACTCTTTCCCATTTATTTTATAATAGCCCAACCTTAGTCAGACTTAATGGACAGCAAAAGTCAAGACTTTCATACAGATTCTCAATTGGACTTAGGTCTAAACTTTGACTAGTTTAGTTTCTAACTATGCTTTGATCTAAACCAGGGAAGCCAAAATCATTTTCATTTCGGGCCACATCAAGATCAAGAATGCCTTGAAAGGGCCGGTTGTGGCAGAATATATTGGTAAAACTATTACACTGTTACAGTATAAAAAAAATATTGTATGGATTTGAGTCATCTATTTGAGAAATTAAATATTAAACATCTTTTCACAATAATGTAATTTGGTTGTATATAAATAAAAACAGCGTTGATCTGGTTATTAAAATAATAATATATTCTTTGAAATTCTTTCTGTGCTACCTACACGGTTTGTTACAGTCTATAAACGGGATTTCTTATAGTTTTCTTTTAACAAAGGCTTTCTTCTCATTAACTCTACCTTAAAGGCCACATGATCGTGATGATCCTTGCAGTTCTATTATCATTAAATCTTAAACTACCAAAATCTTAAAACTTAAAATTTTAAGTTTAAGACCAGTTTTTTTGTCAACTTTAAAATCATGCACTTGTTTTAGTTTTTGCCTAAAATTCCTCATAAAAGGCATAAGAAGTTCGAAGGGTGTGAATATAGTAAGCGGTCTTACACTTGTTGGAAGCGCCGCATGCTGTCCAGGATATTGAACTGCTGCCAGCGTTTGGAGAAATTGACCTTCCCGTCAATGAGGTCGGGGTTCCCCAGGTGGACGAAGGTCAGGTCTTGGAGGATGAGGCCTCTGCAGGAAGGATGGAGGAAGGAGGAGGAGAAATCAAATAAAACAACCAAGTCAGGTTGAGCTGAGCGGCAGCAGATCTGTTTAAGTGTGAGCAGGAAAGTTTACTCACAAGTATGGGATGCAGGGGGGCTCCACCTCAGCCAGAGCAGCTCTGTAGGCTCTGAAGGACGAGGAGCTGTCGATCAGCGTGCAATACTCCTCCAAACCCTAGAGCAGTATGAAGAGATAAGCGTGTTATTGTGAATAGATGATTTGAAATGAATAAATTATTAAAATGGCAGTATCATGTACTTTCCAGGCATATAGAACCATTTTATAGCACAATCAAGTAACTATGTTACATTCAGTTGCTATAAAAAATTCTGCATTTATCAAATGTGACGTAAAAAATTTAAATTGGGGGTTTGTCTCTTTAAGAAACTCCTGTTCTTTCTGAAACTCCGTCTTTGGGAAGTCCTCACAACGTTGTTCCTCTATCAACTCCAACAACATTTTAAGCAGCATTTCACTGAGAAGTAGTTCATATAAAGAGCTCAGCTGATGTGCACTTCCACTAGGTATTTGCTAATTGCTGCTGGCTAGTCTGAAGGAGCTGAGTGGAGGAGTCATTGGGAAGGAGTGCTCTGTGACGTGGAAGCTGCGTCTCGAAGGCGCTTTGCACAGCTGAATGGTTGCCATGGGAGATTTGATTCTTTCAAACATACATGAAAGAATCAAAGGAGCACCCCAGGTATGTTTTAGATGAGGAATAACATCATAACAAGATATAAAGCTCAAAATGTTGATTTTACAAAATACTGTCCCTTCAAAAAAATTTTAAATTAAAAATAAAAGCTCACCTCAGAGGTCTGTTTCTGCCACTCTAGTCTCCTGATGGGAGCAGAGTCCAAAGCGGAGAGTATTGCCAAATACGAGTTGAAATTATTTAACTTTCTTAAGTGCTGGAATAAGAAGAGGAGAATAAGTGTTAAATGCTGCCATAGTAAGAATTTGTCTTTTTAAAAGTAAAATTCCTTACCTTCATTATCTTAATGAACTTGAGAAGAAGCTTCTCTCTGTCCTGAGCTTTCTCCTGCTGAATTATCAAAGAGCGCACCCTGTAGGCCAGAAAGTAAAGGTATCAGCATTTAAAGAGAGACTAAATCAAGAGACGGCTGATCTAAGTCACGTCTTACCAATAGCTCATGTTGTTAAAGTGCTCTGTAAACTGGGTTAGGTTGGGACTCTTTTCCTCATTCTGCTCCTTCGCCCAAAGCAGAACCTCTGGAATCTAAGAGAAAGCAGGATGAGGAGAAGATAACAGATGACTGCGTTTATTCTCCATGAATCCAAGAAGTAAAGCAGAGTTATTCCAACCAATAGGAAGTTGGGAAATCACAGCACCTCAATCTTGTAGAAGAGTTCAGCATCGAGAAGCGTGAGCTGGTCAGCAATCTCGTGACTGCGAAAGTCGTGAAGAGTCCCAGGCCTGGAAGAAAACACAAACCATAAAGAGCCTCGGGTTCAGTTATATATGAAACATTGAACAACACAATAAGCAGGGGAAACAAGACTGCATCGGTTTTCCTTTCTGTGAGAAGTACCTCGCCGAGACCCCTCGAGCAGCGAGCGGCTTGAGGGAGTTCGTGTGCCGCAGCAGCTTCTTTTGCTCCACCTTGTCCAGGATGTTCTTGCGGAGAACACGGGCGAGGCTGAGCTCGCCGTTACACACGAGCGTGAACACCAGGTCCATGAGCTGCTTCAAGATGTCCTCGGTTAGTTCCACCAGACTGGAAGACAGCGGTGGTCAGGTAGGAATTATTTGATTCGTCGTCTGACTGGTTTAACTGACAGGCTTTATTTTGACTGATTCGGCAGTTCAACTCACCACAGCTCATCAACGACACGAACCAGAACAAAGAAGGTGTTCTTGCTGACTCGCTTCTTGAAGGTGTCCGGACTGTGGCAGAATGTGGTATATGTGCTATTGTGGTCAAGGGTAATTGTGTATAAAGTCTCTCGTTTTAATATAAAAGGCCAACTCAAAGTGGCACATAACAGAAGTGGAAGAAAAATGATTAAATTGTTTTCAAAATTCTGAAACGTGCAGCAAGCGTTTGTATCCAGTCAATAATTGGATACAAACTCTCTCTCGTCTCTTGGTTTATGCCTATGCAGTTGTCCGCTTCTGCCGGCTTTACATAGATACTCAAAATCTTCCCCTTTCTTCTTTATTCAGAGTCACTGAAAAGCGTCTAAACTGTATTTTCAAGTCTTGCCACAGGTTCTCAATTGGATTTAGGCCTGGACTTTGACTGGACCGTTCCACCATGTGAATATCCTTTCATCTAAACCATTCTGTTGTAGCCCAGGCGGTACATTAAGGGTCTTTGACTCCCAGTATGATGCCGTCATCACCATGTTTCACCATTGCGATGCTGTGTTCAGGAAATGCGAGCTGAAAATCCAACGGCACCATTAACTAATCTTTTTTTTTCAGAACCAAGAAACAGAGAACAGAATCCAGAAAAGCAGCATTTTCCACTTAGCTGGAATTTCAGTATCCTTCAGTAAAGATTTAAATAAGGACAGTCTTTTCTGAGCAAATTAGAATTAAAGCAAAAAAAAAAAAAAAAAAAAAAAAAAAAAAGGGTTCTGCCAGCAAAGAAAGACGATTAGGCCAGTGTGACATGTTGAGTGATTTGGAAAGGATATCTGTAGTGTAGCTTCTTAATGAGGTCTTCTGGGGTTATAAAAGTCCTATATGTTGTCAGGAAGGCTTCACAGTACAAAACAAGGTCTGTCGAGAAAAAGAGGTAAAAAATGAGAGGAGCATTTTTGTGTTGACGTGAGATTAACCAATACAAGCTGAAAACAAATCTAAAATGACTGCTACAAGCACAGGCTGACAGACTGTTAATGCCAGAGTGAGACTGTTTAATGCCACTCACACAGAGAAATGTTCTCAACAAATCGGCTTTCAAATGTGAAATAAATTCAGATCTTTCTAGCGATAAAAAGATGAGACAGTAGGTAAACAGCTTTAACACCCTACCTTTGCGCTCTGTTTCCGTAGCATGGACTAGAAGGATGTCTCCCGACCCCGCACGAACGTCAGGACCGTCGTCATTCTGCAAAGATTCAGAGTGATAAATAAAGGAAAAGACGAAGAGCAAATCAGCATGGAGACTGATGCAGTTTAGCCCACAACATTCCATGCACATTTTCTCCTCTTCTCCTCTACCAAGCCTCCTATTGCTGCACTGGCTCCTCTGATGATGAAGAAAAAGTCTGACTTGTGCGAAAAAAAAAAAAGGAAGGAAGGAAAAAAAAAATCACTGCAATAGGTGTGTGTCGTAACAGCTCTAAATTTCCTCCCTGGTTAGGAAGCTCCTTGCGTTTCCAATCCCCCTCCCTTCATTCCTCGGTAAACTGCAGCTGTCACAGTGCCTCTAACCTTGCAGAGAGGCGTGCAGCATTTTCACACATCTGTACATCAGACTGCACCACTCAGGACAAAGCAGGAGGAGGTGGTGTGGCGGGAGAAGGAGGAGGAAGTTTTAGGTCTGCAGTTTAGCAGGTTAAACTCCAGAGGGCAGCAGCAGCTGCGAGTGGTGGCAGGCAGGATCTGATTGGACTCACAATGACTCCTGCTCCAAAGACAACTGTGCAAAATGCACTGGTGCTGCTGTGAGGTTTGGTTGTAAGAGAAGTCTAAAAAATGGCTGATCACCTAATGATTTCGATTTTGGCTGGTACTGATTTTTTGTTTTAAAAATAACTGATATCAAAGTGTTAGAAGCTCAGAGTGCACCTTACTTACATCATACAATTTTGTTTTACAGAAAAGAATCGAACAATGCCCAAGAAACAACGCACACTTGTTTTAGCTGCACATGCTCGCAAATATAAATGAACAGTTTGGAGGCAAACTACTAAATTAATTTAAATTTATGAAAAAAAAAATCAATTCCTTTAGTCTTTCATTTTTTATATTTCAAAAACAAACAAAACTTGCACAACAGGTTAAGACTACAGACCTTGTTTTGATCCTCTAAAAAGGCAAAAAAAAAAGTTGCTAAAAGGAATAAAGTAAAAAGGAAACACTGGAAGATTTTCAGACCTTTGCAGAGGTGGATAAGATCGGTTTCACGTAGAAGATTCGACTTATCACCCCAAAAAGTAAGGAAATAGGTGCCAATTGATTGGTGAACTCCTACTAAAAACATCACACACCACCAGAAGTCGACTTACCTCTTGTTTTAGCGTTATCCTGCTCATGATCTCCTTATGGTCTATGAGAGACAACTCGTCTACATCTTCCTCAACGCTCCCGGCCGTTTCTGCCGTCTTTTGCCTCCTAAAGCAAAAGAGGCAAAACACAGACAGTCTCTCATCCATTTACATGTTTGAAACGGTTCATTCATAAACCAAAGAATAATAATCCATATTTTTTTGGTTTTAATCAGTTTGCAGCAAAAAGCAGCAGTGATTCTATTTGTCTTCACAAATTAAATTAGGATGTTGTTCCCTTTACTCGGGAATGTTTAGAAGAGCTACAAGATTCATAAAAAAAAAAAAAATTACAATAAGGGACGTTTAATGTAGCATTAAACGTGATTCTAGAAATCATAGACGTGATTTATGGCATCACGCCCATAACAGAGAGCACATTATCAGCTACAATATGGAGTTTTAGAGTACATGCATAGCAGGAGGTGAGCATGATCACTGTTACCTTTCTTTGTCTAAAGCCTCTTTACTATTGCTGGATGGCATCTGAGGAACAGGGTCTTGAAGTACGTCATCAGCTGCGATGGTTTCCTAACAGTTGAAGGAAAGAAAGCAACCGTCAGCCTCTGATGTTTACAGTTCTGCTGAGAAGTTTGCGTCCACTCAACGTTGGCATGAATGCCACTATTGTTGGGTCTCTTGTTTATTGGAACCACTCCTTTTCAGGTCAAGCTGATTTTATATCCGATGCTCCTATAAGTCACGCAAACTTGAATTTACTCTAATCCACAAAATTACACATGCAGGCTCAAATTTATGACAAACATTTTTTTTGTTTTTGGGAAAACTATCCTGTCTGTTCTCCAGAAAGAAATTGGCCTGTGGTGGGTAGATGCTAATCTGATCTAAGTCATGCTTGAAGATTTGGAAAACATGCTTGTATGTTTCTAGGCTTTCCCTCAGAGCAAGCATCGATGTCAAACTCACTCCATCCAGACAGGGACTCTGGAATTCAAATATTATCCAGTTAAGTTTAAACAATGGTTACTGGGCTGTTTAGACATATTAATTAATTTATTTTCCTCTCACATCAAGAGTTTGGGTTATGTCTAAGCCTGTCGCAATATAAAATTAATTAGTTCATCACATGATAAATTAAAATGAGCTCAAAAATGTCCATTCTCATGATTAACATTTTTTGAAGGGATATTTTGCCTACAGAGATTTCATAATCCACTTTATTTATGGTTGTGATTGTATTTTAATTCGCATTTTCAAAACATCTTCGGTTACTATTTACATTAGTTGAAAATGGCCTCAAAAACATCAATATTATTGTTAATCACAATAATTACTGGGACAATTTATCACCCTGCAAGATTTATAATCGTGGCAGGTCACTGAAATTTGGATGTTTCAAAATGATAATCCCAAACAGTAAAAAGGGTTGCAATACATCCTTGATCTCAACATTACTGAAAATTACTGGGGTATTTAAAAAAATAAAAATAAAAATTGTACCTGGAAGCCAACCAAATTAAATTCAAACTGCTTAGAAAGTGGTCAAATATCCAGTCAGAGGCAGGTTGTTGGGATGAAAACCACAAAAAAGACAATATTACTAAAGGGTGTATGTAAATATTTGAGCCTATATGTACAACTTTGACTAAGTATGGATCAGAGAAAATCCACAATAAATTCAAACTTGTTCACCCAAGTCTTTTTTTAATGTTCAACACAGTTACATTATTCTACCTGGGGGAAAACTAGCTGAAATTAATCATAAAAAAAAAAAAAGGCTCCTATTCATGCCTGCGATGGATTTACGCAACACTTCTGAGCAGAACTGTGTGTGGAGCAACATTCGTGAGTGATTCCATGCAGCAACAACAAGCTAGCTGCAGATGAGCTCATATGATCCCGCCGGGATGTCATGCAACACACTGGTGGAGAAAAAGGAAGAATGGAAGTGTTGACGACACATTTACCACATCGTCCCAGAAGTGGTGATGCAGAGTGGGTGTGAAGTGTTTGCTCAGTGTGAGTACAGAAAACCCCACGCACAAAAGCCAAAACAGAAGGAACACCAAAAGGGGTAAAACTCAAACTCCAACACCGTCTGAGTCAGAATGCTACAACACACACACATCGTCTCCTTTGTATGTTGACGAAAAACAATCAAACAAACACAAAAAAGGAATAAAAACCTGCAGCAAAGGTACAAGCTGACCAAAAAGAATAGAACCACTCAAACAAATAAGCTGCCACACATGCACAGGTGCACGTTATTCATTAAGGCAGATGTTACTGGAAACCCATTGAGAATCCTACTCTGGGAACAGAGAGATGTCAGGAGTTAGAGCAGAACGGGGTTAAATGTTCACCACAGCTGAAGCAGCAGCCAAAGAGACACCAGTCACCAGCCAGGCAGTCAAAACAACAAAAAAACCCTCCCCTCCCCCGCCCTGCCCTGCCACCCCCTCACAAACACCAGCCCATGATTCAGTCCCAGGCGAACCTGTGAACCTGAAGTCATGATGTAGTCCGGTTAGGCTACACTCAAGTTGCATTTCCGATCGCCTTTTTTTTTTCCGGGGATGAATCAATATTAGGTGCGACACGCTGAGTGAGACGTGCCTAGTGACGCCGGCCAGAGACCCTTTTACTTTTAATCGCTCCCCCGCATCCAAATTGATTCACACCCCGAGGCGATGGGACATGCAAATGGGATTGACCTTTCACCTCGCGGCAGTCCGCTACTTACTCTTAGGGAGAGGGGCAGCTCCCCATTGGCCTGGCTGGACGAGTATAGGTTGACATACTCCCCCTCCCCGCCCTCGTCATTCACGCTTTCGCTCTACAGGAGGGGAAGAGAGGAGGGACACAGACCGAGGCGTGAAGCAGCAGAGAGTGTTTGCTGAGGCTTTAACGGCCTTGAAGGAGAGACAGCAGCTGGCTGAGGTCAGCTTCAGGTGCATCTCAATAGATTAGAATGTCACTGAAAACCTAATTTGTCACAACAATTAAATTCAAAAAGGGAAACTCATTTCCTGTTTTATAAAGACCCCCCCCCCCAAAAAAAAAAAGAACAAAACCTGAAAAATCCACAAGAGGATTACACAGAGAATTAGAATTGGGTGATATGGCTTAAAAATAAAAACAAATTCTTTCATGCCAGATCCGATTTCTCTTCTGAAAGAGAAATCACAAATGACAGAAAACACTTTTAAAAAGTGGCTTTTATTTCAATCATCCCTTCTGTGAGTTGCATGACAGTAATGAGCCGTCCTAGAATTATTTCTTTTAATTACAAGAATAAAGTCATACCATTAGCAGAAAATCATGTAATTTTACCTGAAAGAAGAGAAAAACTTGTTTTAATGAGTAAAAGGTTATCAGGATCTGAGGTGAGCAGCTCAGTCCATTCTTTCTTCAAAGTAGTTGTGTGATCTTGTCAAAGTCCTGCTACTGATAATTTGATGATGATGTGTAAAAAGATTAAGTGTTTTCCATTAAGTATGGCTTGTAAAATGTATAAAGCATAACTTCACAACAGGCTCAATATTCCTCATTTTAATTTTCTTACTTTTAGCATTGCCATCCTTGTAAAAATTACTACTTTATTCTCCTTATATTACAGTAGAGGCTTTAAAAGACACTTGTCAAAGATGGTAGTAGGCCTTAAACATGCTGACATCAATCTGACAGAAATCCAGTGAGTGTATTGGTGACAAAAATAAAATCCAGATTTTTCAAAAGTGAAATCTTAAAATACCAAAAATTTGATTAATCGATAAATAACCTGAGGTATTATCACCTGTATATTGAGTTACCAGAGCAAACAATGCAGAGGAGCTGAAGATTCGTCAAAGCTGCGCTGCATTACTGATGTAATATCTGATGCAAAAGCAGCCCCACCAAAAAGTGACTGTATACACTTTTTCTAATAGGCCGCCCCTTTAATTCTATAATTGCCTTTTTATTGGTGAATTTTCAGAAGAACTGGGTCTTGAGTTATTATTGGCTGAAAGCCACGCTCATAAAACTAAACTAATCATACTGCGGGTAATTAAGCGAAACAAGTTTCTCTTTTTGAGCTTAATTACTGAAATAACTTTTCAATCACATTCTAATTCACTGACGTGCACCTCAATTCTACAAGGAGCAGCTGTGAGTCGTCTTGACCAACAGGTGGCACTGGAGTGCATCGTATAGATATATATATATATATTAAAAAATTCCTGCTGGCAAGAAAAAAAGCAGTGAAGCATGCTCCACTGGGATTCTTTTCAGACTAATAATAAGACAGAACACAGATTGCGGGACATGATAATGACACCTAGATGCCACACGGCGAATGACTCACTATATATTATCATTACCGGTACATGTGCAGCAGTAAAAGAAACCCAAACAGCTGTTATCTAACTTGAATCTGCACAGGCAGGAGGGTCGGTGTTCAGATTTCATTAAGACCTAAAGAACTCCGTCATGTGAGCTCACCGCCGAGGTGTGGAGCGAGTCAGTGAGAGAAGACTCAGAGGGAAGACAGACGGCCACAGAGCCCATTGAGCCAGCCAGGGAACCGTTGGGACCGCCCCCGCTGCCATCCAGAATGGTGGCATTGGTCAGGGCGACCTGGTCCAAGCTCTGCGATTGGTGGAAAGGAACCAAAGCAGGAAAAAAAAAAAAAAAAAGAAAAGAAAAAAAAAAGAGAGGGGAAAAGTAAAATAAATAAATAAAAATAAAGGAGAGAACTGAGAGATGAGAGAGGAGAAGTCAGAGCAAACAGAAACAGAACAATAGAAAGCGGGATGGGAAGTAGTGTCACCTCTGCCAACTCGGATTTATGGGAGGGATGCGTCTGAACATGAAATACGCTTGCATGCACACGCATATCTGTATACACAAAATTACAGACAAAGACAACTAATAGATTTACAGTAAAAAAAAAAAGGGGGGGGGGGGGGGTAAATCTTGCAGAGACCTTGATTAGCTTGGATTATAAATTAAAACCGGAGATGATTCAGTGTACAAGTGTGTCGCCAGCATAAGAGATGCCTGTCAGCAGGGAGGTAGCACTAACCTGTTAGAACATGTTTCACATACCAGCTCTGTGCGAGCATACCGGCACAGAGCCATGCAGACACAGATCAGTGGCAATTGCTGCACACACTCATGTGCACACCACTTTTACTTTATTTTTCAAACAAGATCAAGGCCCAAAAAAAAGAAAACAAAAGCCCCTTTAAAAATCTAAATATCGAAAGGCCCCCGATGAGCTAAACGACGCAGTTATTGTAACTTGAACAACTTGTCAGGGAGTTCACTAAAGGGAAATTGCGCAACACTCGGTGGAGAGAATGAGGATAGCGATTGACGCTGGAGGACGAAGACAAGGAGGAGGAAGAGAGGAGCAGACGAAACGGGGGGAATGTGTTTTCCATCAGGCCCATCTGGTGCCGCATTCCACCAGAGATATCCTGGGGGAAATCCACGCCATGTCTTAACGTGCCTGACGCACCATGTCGTGGGGTTATCATGGGTCGACCCTCCCAAACACACCGAGGGGGGTTTTACACTTAGCCACACCAGGCTAAAGTTAGGGGACATGGAGAGACGTTTCGACTACAAAATACCAAATTCATACGAACCGGTTAGAGGCTGAAATGTTTTGTTAGTTATGAGCTCAAAAAAGGAGCCAGATTCAAATTAGATTTTTACTCACTCCATAACTATAGTTTCAACATAAGCAGAAACAAACAGGAGATTAAATACGCCTCTAATTTCTCCACCAGTAATGAAA
Source organism: Gambusia affinis (assembly GCF_019740435.1). Lineage (NCBI taxonomy): Eukaryota > Metazoa > Chordata > Actinopteri > Cyprinodontiformes > Poeciliidae > Gambusia > Gambusia affinis. The sequence goes on along the minus strand of NC_057884.1, from coordinate 8,481,726 downwards.
ATAAAGAGATGTGACTATTCATCCAAGTAAAAAGACATTATGCAATTTCTTTAGATTGTTTCCACACAAATAAATGTTTCATAAATCACAAACTTGGTTTTAAATGATCGGTAATCAGTGTAAAATAATTCAGTTTAGGCTGACTAGTTAATACTTTAAGTTGGGTTTTTCATCCTAGGTTGATTCTACTGCCAAAATAAACATTATAAATCTTTCCTATTTGTAGCAAATAAAATGAATGAATCTCACACTGGGTTTTGAAGAATATTTGTACTTTCCCCACAGATGAATTCGGCTGTACTTTTATCAGTGTTTTATGGATTAAGGATTTTGAAATAGAGGCGATCAAAAGCAGACCAGACACATATTTAAACCGCAATTAGTTAGCCTGTGGCGGGACAGAAAACTGGCAATCTGATGTTACGCCACAAAGCATAAAAGGCCTTTGCTTTGGTTTAACCATTCCTAAAATGCGCGCCTTTATTTTGAAGGCGGGTGTTTCCTACTCTTTTATGAAAGACCTGACATTGGGCCGATTCCATTCTTTTCCAGATGACAAACAATATGACTTGCGACAAACTGAAAAGTTTGAATGTTTTTCCAATCAGTTCATAGAAAACAGACCCCAGTGTATGAGTAGATGAAAGCATAACAAAAAAAAAAAATTCCAATCTTAACAAGGAGGTTTTATTGAAAGTGTTGCTCCTGTTCGACGTCTGTTTTATTTTATTTATTTTTTTAGCACTAAAATCACTTAGTTGTAGTTTCTTAAAGACCTGACCACCTTTAAGAAATACATACATCATCTTCTGCTGTATTAAACAACAAGTATTACCAAATACATTACAGGCATAGGACGGCTCTGTAACAACTATTAAAGTAACATCCACGCACTAATTGCAATCCAAGCAGGTCTTGCATATGGAAATATTGCGACAATGATACATTCACAATATATTGTGCAGCCTGACTTGTGACCACACAATTAAGCAGGTAAAACTAAGCAATTAATCAACTATTCACAAGCTCAATTTTCATCTTCATGCTTGTTTGTGTAGTTCGTTTTAAAGAGATGCTGCCCTTTAATATTATGGGTAAGAAGTCATTTGAAAAATGCTGACAATATTTGACACATGGTATAGTACAGTATTAGTTTGCACTTTATGCAAGTCATAACTTGCAGTTTTGCATGTTTTTCTTCTCTAAGCCTAATGACTAATATGTTTTGAAGGGTAATTTTGTTTTGTTGAGACTTTAATAATCTGTTCTATTTATCGTTTTGGCTGTTTCATTTATTTTGGATATTTAAAATGTCTTCAGTGTTAAGCATTCTGTACAAAATGAAAGTTTATTGATCTTTAAGAGGGTGTACTTGCATCTTTATGCCAGTATCATTACACTAGCTATATTATCAAGAATATTGACATTTATTGCAATAATTTCTGGGACAACTTATCGTCCAGTAAAATACGTCATCGTGTCAGGCTTGCACACAATATGATCAGCATCAACTACTGAAATATTGTTCATCATTTTCTCAGTACTGTTTTTGTCTCCTGCAAGATTTGTAGCATAAATGTAATTTTTGAAATGATTTTTTTTTTTTTGTATATACTTTGATTACTGAAGACAAGCTTAAGAACTCCCCAAGTTTGTTGACTTGGCCCCAAGTCAAACTTTGGGAAAGGCTTCTAAAGTACAACAAACACACAAAGTGGGATAGCTACAAGCCAGCAGAAGCACACAAGCACAAAAAGTAGCAGCAAGTGCTCATAATCACAAAAAAGTGTGTTTTTTTTTATCAGAACTGACCAGATTCTTTCAAGGAATAATAGTAATAACAAAAAAAAACATCTGTCAGCACATGGATGGGTGGTTGGATGAATGAATGAAATCAAGAACCACACAGCAACAAAAGCACTGATGTTTGAGATCCGTCAGTAACTATAAAAGGTGACCTTTCATAGTTACTGACCTCAAATGTAGAGCTACCTCAAGACCACTTCGCCACACAGCACCTATGCCGGGACCGCCGATGTGAAGGAGGAGGACAGGGGAGGGGGAGGCGACTCACCGTGGGCGTGGTCAAAGACGCCTGGCCGATCAGGTAGGAGTTAGAGACGGACATGCTGAGGCCCAGCCCAGAGCCCGCCTCCTCCAGGGCCGCCACAGACGGCTGGAGGTGGCAGGAGAGAGAAGAGGAGGAGGAGGAAGAAGGGGAAGAGGAGTGTGAAGCCTGAGGAGGAAAACAAAAGAAGGAAAAGATACAGAAGATAAACAGAAATAGAGGAAGTGAGAGTAGTTTGGGGTCAAGGGCAGGTGAAGAGGGAGTAGATGGTGTTAAAGGAAAAAGAAAAGAAAAACAGTGAACAGTTGATTACTCGAGTAAGCAAGATTGAGTTAGAGCAGATTGAATCAAAAGTTCAGCAGCAGCAGAATGGTAAAATCAGAGAGATAAAAGCTGAGAAACATCAGCTCAGATTGCCAGATGACGGAGTCAAGACTAAGAATCAATAGATTGTAAGAAAAAATGTAAAATTTATACCTCTCAAATTTTTCCACAAACCTACATAGAGAGGCTAAAATCAACTTTGATCAGGTCCCTCGCACCTGCATGAAAAAAAAACCATCCGCGCAGAATGAAGCTGCCACCACTGTGCATCATAGTTTTCCATCAAACAAGGTCAAAATGTTTTGTTGAAAAATGTTCATCCCTTTTTTCTGAAAAATAAATAAATAAATAAGTAAATTTAAAATTGTTGCAAACCATGATTTAATTTTTTTCCAATTTGTGTTGGTATGTCACAAAATTTCAAGAAAACCTGTTGACGTTCGTGGCTGTAATTTGGCAACATGTGGAAAAGTTTAACAGGTATGAATCCTTCCGTAATACTTTTCTGGAGTTCTCACTAGATACCTTATGTCCTCAAAGTTCACGCGAGGCATTCAGGTAACACAAATCATCTGCGATCCTCAAATAAACCTTTGGATATTATTTGCTTTTAAAGTTTTAAGCTTTAGAGAAAACCAGGCCAACTACCATATAGTCCAAACAGGGCCAATATGATGTGCTGTAGGGTTTTATTTCCAGCCCTTATCCACCCAGCAGCTGGAATTACTTTTTTTTTTTTCTGCAAAGCTGTGTAAAGTCGCCAAAGCATGTAAGCCTGTAACACGGGTTTATGCAGGGGGCAAACAGGCTTATTCCACCAGGCCTCGAGCTCATCAAGTCCAAAAAACACGAGGCCGGATTAGGGCCTGCAGCAGCGGCACAAATGTGTGCAGTGTGACCAGACCACTCGCAGACAAAAGAATGATAAAAATAAAGATCTGCTTTAAATACAGTCAGGGTGGTAAAAAAAAAAAAAAACAACAACAAACAAACAAAAATGAAAACAGGACAAATGCTGATGCTGTTATATTATAATTGCAATACAGACAAAAAGCTTAAGGATAAATAGATTTGTCACTTCTTAGGCATCTAGAGGAGTGGTCAAAGAAAAACGTATATGGCTTCTAAACTTTTTTCAAAACTTTTTAGTTCAAGCTAAAAAAAAAAAAAGCCTCTCGCTTGCAGTGATCTATCCTTTGTATTTTGCTTGCCGCTGATTCATTGTCGGGCAGTTGTCTCAATTAACCCAAACACCACCTCAGATTAAGATAAAATCTCTGAATCTGATGCGTGGCTGATAAAATCTTGTCCCGTCTCCCGCCAGCGAGCAAACATCTCAGGACTGCACACAAATGTCTGCTTTGGCTACCAAAATAGCCAAGACTAAAGACATAGAGAGAGCTGTGTAGGTCAGAGAGATGACAAGATAAGAGAAAGCCTTGGAAAGAAAAAAAAAAAGAAAGAAAAAGGATGACAGATTCTCCATCTTTTCTGAAGAATCCTGTTTTTAGATGAAACCTGGAGTTTCATTGATGAATATATCACATCCACTCAGTCTAAACTGGGCGGGGGAAAAAAATGCAAGGAATTTAAATTACACCTCTGCTCATGCAGCTCAAATTAGTGAATCCAGCTGTTTATGTACTCCAACCACAATGGTAAACAAGACCGAGAACAGTATGAAACTAACTGGCTTGCAAACGTTGAGAATGGCTGCCCGCACGGAGCACTTCTCACCAGCTGTCTTTGTTTTGGAGGTAAAGCTGGCGGCTGTAGGGGCTCGTGAACCGAGTCGGTGCTGCTGAAGGAGTCGTTGAAGCCGTAGACCTCCTGGAAAAGCTTGTTATGCTGCTCGTAGATCCTCTCGCTCTGTGGCATCTGGTAAAAAACGGAAGGCTGCGGCTCCGAGTAGTCCTCCATAAACTGCATATACTGGAGAACTGAAGGAGGAAGAGGAAAGATTTAGAGCTGTGAACTCAAGTGGATACGGACGGACTTATTTTACACTTTGATTTCATCCACTAAAGTCTATTAGATCCTATTTATGCATTTTCTTGTGGCTGTATTATTTATTTAATACATCTTTAAACTTCTTCTTACAACACTGCGTCACACACACTTTTGATATATTTTACTGAGATTTTAACCAACAAGGCGGTGACAAATTGTGACGCTTTTAAGTAAGATAAACCCTGAACCCACCATTTCCAACAATAATACAAAGATGCATCTACACAAACCATTCGCCAGTTGTTAAACAATTTGTAAAATCAGGTTTTTCTTTCAGTTCATACTTATGCTCTTACTTGTGTTGGTCTATCACTTATAATTCCACTAAAACACATTGAAGATTGTAGTTGCAACATGACAGGAAGGTAAAAAAAAAAAAAAAAAAAGAGAAAAACTTCTACTAACTGTATTTCCTGCTTCAAAATATGTCAGTAATCTTTGTCATCCACTTAAGGAAGGTCCCCAAATGCATTCTTGATGATGAAATAACCCAGCCTACATCATTAAAACAACTACTGTTAGTTTCCTATCGGTGACAAAACTCCTCCAGAGACACAAAAGTGAATAATAATGACCAAAGAGGAGAACTTATCTTTAAACTCACAGGAAGCTTGTTGTACTTTTGACATTCTACATGACTGTGGTCATGCTCAGTAAAAAAAGAAAATAGTCTCAACAATAAGGAAGGGTTGATTGTATGGATGACATAATACAGTAGCTAGTGAGGAAGTGACCAAATATTGCCCTCTGTGGCCTCTCTCCCAGACTCTATTGTGGCATGTCCTAGTATTTACTTCCTGTCTCTATTCACACTGAATATTTCTTTGACATAAAACATGCAACAATGAACTGATGACGAAGTGTTGCTAATGTCCGACTTTCCTTTTCCTAATCAACCTCGTTATTTACTCTTCTCTTGATTAGTCTTTGTTCTTGACTTTGCTTTCTGCTCCCGTGTCCTACATCCATCTCAATCAGAGGGCGTCCCTTTTTTGACCTTTATACTTCATTACTTCCTAGGGCTGGGCAATATGGCGGAAAATCAATGTCATGATATATTGAGCAGTAGGCCACGATAATCATAAATAGACGCTATAACACTATAGCCTACCTACACACAGCCAAGTAAAAAGACAAAGGCAACTTTTCACTGTTTAAAAACACTACAAATGCAGATATAGTTACTGTCATACATTTCGCTATCTATTAACTTTCGGTTTATAGCCTGGATCTATTCCATCCACAGCATCGCCTTTCCCCCTTGCCACTCTCACCCAACTTACTGTGTCTGTTTTTCTTTTCAGGAAGTGGCGGAGGGTTTGTGGGGACATCTGCATTCTCGCTGGTCATGTAGTGGGAGACAAAAACTCCCCCGTTGGTTTGAGGCATGGGGGAGATGGGTGTGAAAAGGGGGAACGGCGGCGTGGGGTGAAGTTCCTCTTCTGACAAGTTGTCGTACTGGGAGGGGTAGCGCTCATACAGCACCCTGGAGCCCCCGTCGGAGAAGGACGAGGTCTGCGTGCTGCGTCGTTTTTTCAGAGGCAGAGCGGGGGGTGCGCTGGTGCGACATGACTGTAGCGGGTTACTATGGTTGGGCTGTGGAGTCCAGTATTCTGTCTGCTGGGAGGGAGGAGCGCTCAGAGGAGGGTGCGTGAGATGCTGTCCGGGAACAGGGGACGAGGATTCGCTGTGAGACTCGGGCAGGGGGCTCAGGCAGCCCCCTGCCTGTACCGCAGGTAGGTTGTCCCCGGCAGACAAGTCCTGGTGGAGAAAGTCGTAATCCGGGTCATAACTCTCTGTGTTGTCTGAAAAAGTAAAGACAGCTGAAAGTTAATAAAATTATTGTGATAAATTTATTACATGCTAACTCTAAAGAAAAGTAGTTTTAACTAATTAGAAGTATTTATAAAGCTTTATTTTTTGTACCAATGAAGGTTTAGGATTTTTCTAGGGAAGCATATTAATAAATCAATATGCCTGGTCCATAAGGGCAGATCTATTCAGTCTAATTCTATGCTTTGTGCTCTGAGTGACGTCATGCTTTATTATTTATTTTACATTATATTTACAATTCCTAATTCTTGTTTTTACATGTTTGAGCAGACTTGTATTGGAGTATTTAAATGTGCTAAATTTATAATTCAGTACATTTATGTTTGTTTTTTTTAAAGAAGCCTTTTATGTCAATTCCGCACTGTTTTTCTGTATAGGATTAGTATTGGCAGACACAAAACCCAAAATATCTGTATCGGATGTGAAAAAAGTGGATCACAGCGTCCCTAGATTTTTCACCAAAAATAATCTCTGTTTCCATATATCTTCTATGCTGTTCCACAGTTCTAAATCACTTAATAAATATTAAAAGTACAAATACAAAAGTTTACTACGAGTTCATGGCAGGCATTTGTTTTGTTTTTTTTATACAGTGGTCAAGCTTTAAATAGAGGCTGCAGAATGCGCATATTGGAGGAGAGGAAGAGAGGGAGAAAGCCAGGAAGGAAGGCGAGGCAGATGTGAGAATTTTATGCATGTATGGGTGGATGAATGTATAGACAGAAGGAGGGATGGGTGCATCAACAGATGTTGGTCGACTGGATGAAAAGAAAGTCTGGAAATTGGAAATTCATACTTATCTAGAGTTGAAAATTACTTAAAACCTTAATTTTGAACAATATAAGATAAATCAAAAAACGAACCACAAGTGTCCCATGTGACAATCCACAGAATGCCACCCGGTGGAGTTCTGTTTGTGTCCTTACCCAGCGTCTCACAGCTGGTGTTACGAGAACACTGACCGCTGTCCTGATCCATGGAGGAAAGCTGTTCGTCAGACTTGCTGAGCTTCCCCATGCTACTGCAGGGCGACAGGCGAGGGGAGTCTCCGCCGTACGAATGGCTCCCCCCAGAGAAACGCCTCTGGAAGAATTCCTGCTCGTATTCCTGCGCGGAAAAAGAAGATTCCCATGACGTGGTTCTCGTTAGCTAGAAAACATGTTTGCTGTAGCCTATACGTTCCCAGCATAGTTAGATTGTGAAGGATTAGAACACTGACACTCCGCCAAAGTGGAGAGAGATTGTATGACACACTTTGGCAATTGCTTTTGTAGCTCCTTGAGTAGAAAAATTTGAGGAAGAACAGGAGACTGTAAACAGAAGAGCGATTTTACTCTGGAAAATCCATAATCGAATCAATCTGTCACCTGTCTGTGGTCACTGCATGGTAAACTGGAGCCACGGCTCATCGGTGCAACTACTGCCACTGGAGTTGGTGAAGGTGCTGACTGGCGTTTTTTAGGCGGAAGTGCTGGTGGTGGACTACAGGGGGGGGGGAAACATATTGAAAAAAATTACAAATACGCAATGAGTGATGAAAGTTTTCTTAAAACAATCGCACAAGCATAAAAACACAACTTTAAGCATGTATGCGCATTGATTATGCATGTATATTTACATGAACACAGACATCATCATCCCTGCTTTCTAATGGTGAGATGAAATCATGAGTGTTTCATGAAAGCCACTCTTGTAAATGGCATGGGGTCATCCTGTCTGTCCAACCGAAACACTCTCAGAGTTAATATCAGGTCAAAACAGGAAAACAAATAGGGAACGAGCCAACAAAGGTGACCATGATATGGAAGCTAGCAAAACAACAATTCGGAGGTCAGTCACACACTCTCATGCACCGGGCAGCTTTCTGATTGGATGAGGAGGTCTTCGGCGGGTTACCAAGGACGACACACACGTCAGGGTAATGCAACCATGCAAGCCAAAATGCCTTCATCCAATCCAGAAACGTTGTGAGGTTCGAGGGTGGGATGTTATAATGAAATCAGACGACCCTATGGGCCGACATACTTCTCCTTCTGAGAGGGTCTCCTTTGGCCAGCGTCAGCACTCAACTGTGCTCTGTTCCCAGAATGAGAGACCAAGGACGGAACAAAGATAAATAAATAAATGAGAGCGATAGCAGGAAGAGTAAGAAAAGTGGAAGCACTAGTCTTAACACAGGCTGAAAGTTATGCAAGAACCTGGGAACATAGAAAGTGTAATCAACATCAAAAACGCTGAACCCCCCTGCCCAAGTATCTATATCTGAAGATTGCTGAGGACTTCTGTTAAAAATCTAAAGGGTTTTTTTCTTTTTAATGTTCAGTGGTCAGAAAGAAGGAGTAATGCTCCGAACAGACGGTGTGAGATTGTCACCTGAGTTCTGCCACTTTGGCTTCAGGAAGAGGAGGTTTGGGTGGGGCCACATCCTCGTCTTGTAGTTCAGGGGCAGCCTTAGCAGGAGAGGTCGCTGGAGCCGTCCTATTCGACACTTCCTGCTCGCTATCTATCAAGGGCACCTCCACAGACACGTTGCTGCGCACACAAAAATTGTCTGGGTAAATTAACCACTTCATGTGCTTGTTTTAGTCAACCAAGTGTGTTTTATGCCCACCTCTCAGCAGTGGTAACAGGTGGGGCTGGTTTATTCGGGGTGGTGGGCGATGGCTGCTCTTGTTTTTCAATGGTCAGCTTCACCAGTTCCTGTTGGCAGAAATACAAAAACAGTTTGGGACTCCTTCGTGAATACTCTACATGAGGAAAAAGAATGGCAGGCGGTGTACCTTTACTCCATCCAGCACCGCCTTGATGACGCTGGTCACTGCGATTACGCTTTCTTTGTCGTCCAAGTCGATGCCGTCCAGCATCACCTGGTCTGCCCAGCGGATGAGATTGCCCAGACTCTGGTAGACGCGGCTGTGACACGAAGACAGCGCCGAGCTGCCGACGATGATGAGGGTTAATGTGAAAGAAGACATGAGTGGAAATGAATGAAGTGGTGTAGTAGAGTAATGGATGGTGAAATAACAGGTGCAGAACAGAGAAACAGGTAAACAAAGTGGGATTTGGGGAAAAAACTATTTTAGATGAGGAAACATGCTACAGGAAGACACTGGGTGAAATAACCCAAGAAACAACAGCAAAACTCCCCTAGCAGGACTTTGCAAAATTAATAAACGTCAATGTATCTTGTAGGGATTTTATACACTTCATCACAAAAGTGCAGTAAGTGAATTTGCACTCAGCCCCATTTACTAGGAATGATTAAATACCTACAAAGACAAGGTCATCCATCTAAACCGCGGGTCTGCAACCTTTACAATTTTAAGAGCCATATTTGCCTCCTGTCCAGCTAATTAAGATTTGTTCCAAGCCATAAAAGTTGCAATGATTTTATAAATACTTGCTTCTGGGAATTTGTGGCCATTTTTAAAGAACCCCATTTTATATCTGTTTTTAGGTTTAAAAGAAAGAAACATACTTTCCGAGCAAAGATGGATACATTTCCTTCTGTTGGACGTTTAAATTGATGAAAAAACATGATTTCCAACTAAATTACAAAAAAATAAAAATATCACTAGTATTTTCCATGTGACTGTCATGGAAAATCAATTTATTCCTGCTTGAATCAAAACTTGTTTGCAAGAAGCACTTTCTAATGTAACTGGTGTCTTCATGTATCCCACTTCATAACTGTTACAATCTAAAAAGAGCAAAATTTGTGTTTGTTAAGCTTCCAATGAATGCAGTAACCTGCAGTGATAACCGTACGAAAATGATTTAAATACTTTATATTGTCACTTTTATTGTGATCGCAAAAAATGCAACATATCAAGATGGTTTTAAATCCATCTCTGCTATTAACACACACTTAACATACAACATGACTTTTTGAGAGAAAGATTTGGGAAAATGAAGGCAAGTCTTTAGATATGCAAAACTGGTAGAGACAAATTATAGAAAAAATTATTTTTTTGCTACTTTTTGTTAGTCCATCACATAAAATCACAGCAAAATACTCTGACATTTGTGGGTGTGGTCAAAACGTGAAAGAGTTCAAAGAGAAGGAATACTTTTGCAAGGTACGCTACTCCAACTGCTGACTTTTTGGTCAGCCACGAGAGATGTGTGAGGTGTATTAAAGTAAGCTTTGTAGCCTCGAGAGCAGCATGGATAGCAACACATGGAAGAGGGATGTCGTTTCTCCAAGCAGCTCGTTGTGCATTCAGACCCGATGCTAAGGTGTGGCATAAGCCTGTAGCAACGTGTTGCAACCGATTCACACCGTCGGAATATTCTTCGACTGTCTCTGCAGGGCTTATCCCTGAAGTAAGTGGGAGACAGCTGAATCTACTGGAATTAAAAGGATTTGAGGGATGGAAAGATATGAGCTATAGGTTACAATACAGCTGGGTATACTGTTAACCTAACAAAGAGAGCAGGTTTGAGTCTAGTTTTTATAGAATAACAAAACTCTACTTTTGGCAGTAACAATACTTTTCCTACTTTTAGATGGAAAAGTAGTGTTAACATGTTTTGGCATAAAACAGTTCAATTCACCAAAATTCTAATCTAGTTGTACAAATGCCAGCTGCAAACTAGTAGGACTCTACTTCACAGGCTGAGGTCATGAGTGTTACAGCAACTAAATATCGACTGCTTGTAGATACAGGGTTGTGGGTGAAAAGACAAAAAAAAAAAATCCACCACCTTTGGCCTCCATTCCTTTATCAGCACTGATGGAGACGAAAAGGATAAAGACAAAAGACAGAGAGGTTCCAACATGCCCTGACAGTCCACAAAAACAAACTGCAAGGTGAGCTTTCTTTCCAAGGTTTGGCTCATACAAGCCAGACACAAAAGTCAAAGAAAATGACTTGTATTAAATCTGAAAGTATAACCTTTGTACCAAATAAGTCAATGATGCCCCACATTAAAAGTATGAGAAGCTAAAAAAATGAGGAATGTCAGTCACAGAACAAGCAATCTTAGTCAGAAAAGTCAACATCCTATAAAATTCCCTGTCTACTATAAACTGTCTGAAGGCGTAAAATAAATAAATATGCTGAATATATCTACTTATACAGTAAAGGAAACAGATTGCTGTAGATTAAACTGAAGATAAACTCTGCAGGTAGTCCAGAATTTCAGCAGAGGTTACTTTCATACATACCTATGTTGTATCCGGGCCTCGACTTGGACCAGAGGTAAAATCGCTTCGAGGACCTTGCTGGCGGAGCCCGGCAGCATTTCCAGCACTTTTTTCTCCACCACCATTTTGTCCACGATTGTCTTGAAGTATTTCAGAGCGCTGACCACCTCCTTCTCGTGCTCCTCCAGCCTGCTAACCTTCTGAGGAGAAAAAGTGGACGTGTCATCAAATAGTAGCTTTGGATGTAACCACTGACATTTTCAATGCCAACTAACAATAATTCACCCTTATTATAGCGAGTCAATATATTTAGTATCACAGTTCTCCAAGTCAATGGTTCCTTAAGGATCTTAACAATAACACATAGGCCTGTAACAATAAAAAATTGTGATGGCCAACAAATTGTTCCAGTAACTATTACAATAAACAATAATATTGTTGTTTTGATACTATTTTCAAATAAGATATTGTAAGTTTGCCCCCCTGAAAGACCAATAAACTTTCATTGTGTACAGAACACAACATTAAAACTGGGTGACATTTTAAATATCCAAAATAAAAACAAACAAACAAAAAAAAAAAACAAGCAAAAAGAATGAATACACACAGAACAGAAGCCATGAATAAAATGGATTAACATCTGTAAACCAAACTGCCCTTCAGAATGGAAACTATTGAGCTCATTTTAATTTACCATAAGGTCGATTGCTTATTGTGACATGATCAGTCAGGAATCAAAAACTGTCGGGTTTTAAGATCCTCTTCAGAAATGTACATAAAAATAAGAATGAGATGTAACAAATAGATAAAAATAATATTCACACTATTGATGCCTTGATATTGTCATTTAGGATCAAAAGAGAGGCTGAAGTAGAGCTGCACAATAAATCAAACTGCAAATCATTATCGCAGTACCAGCATGTCATTTTACAAACATGAAGGACTGCTTGGAAGCAGTGTTTGGCAAGATAGTATATTTCTAGTGTCATGCATTTAAGCTCTCACATTAATAATTCATATGGTCAATATATTCATGTGGATGGAGTCAATTTACTCTTAGGGCCAACACTAGATGTCTTTCTTAAGTAGTCAAGACGCTAAAGCTCAGAGAGAGTTGGGAATGTTCTTCAATTTGGAAAGACAGAAAATAATCTAGAAATTGAAGGTAAATCACAATTTTTAGCAGCAGTGATGTAAAGCAATACTAATTAAAAAATTTTCCTTCAAATTGTGCTACCTTAGTGTGAAGTTAAAAAGTTTAGAAGCTGCTTTTATAAGCCTTCCAGTTTCCTTCTGTAAAAATATAATCAAAGCTGTATTTGCACAATGAATATAGCGTCGTTTCAGAATTATAAGCAGCTACATTTTTCACATGCCCTGAAAAATGAGGCATTGATAGTGACAACAAAAGAGAGACTGAGGAAGTGTGTCACAAAGTGATTCACAGGCTGCTCAATTCCAACACTGATGAAGATATCTTCAATGGTTGTAGTGTGCAGGAGGAACATGAAGATAGTGATCAATGACTTTTCCTAGTAGGCTATTGAATACATTTTTTTTTTTTTAAGCAGCCGTATTGCAAACCACTGTTTGGGAAAAAGCATTAACACCTTTGTGCATTTTACTGGTACATATTTTATTGAATATGAAATATTTCATTGCAAGTTTATGAAATATGTACCAAAAATCACAGAAAATCTTTTTTTTTTCTTTTTACACAGAAAGAAATTTTTTTCTGTGTAAAAATCCTATGTAACAACATGGAACAGTTGCAGTTTATGTACAAGTGTGTGTACATATTAGTAATTTTTTTTGGTCTTTCTACAGTTTGTGGGTGTTGCTTATATCAGGTATGCTCAGTAGTCCAGAAATTACATTAAACAGTAAGGAGAAACGTAGCACTTTTACATAAAAACAGAAAATCCACAAATATCATTGCATTAGTTTATTTATTTGCTTCCACATTTTCAAAGTGAAGGGCAAACTGAAGTTTTTCCCAAACTATATTTTGATTCAAATTCTCTGAATATTTGAAGATATAGGCCATAAAGTTTATGTTCTGGACATTTTGATGCTTAAAATCTTAAGCGGGATATTATTAAATACAAAACAAAGGCTCATAGAAACCGAGATAGAACATTTCTTATTGTTTTGAATCTACATTTTCAAAACTTTCCAATATCTTGATATCCGTTACCCAGCTACGCCCATTCAAAACAATGTCCCAAGTCTCATTGCATCATTCTAGCAAATAAACTCGCACACACTGAGCCCTAAAGATGGACCAGAGCTGCTCATTCGGGAAGCAGGGAAGAGTCACTGGTGTCTTTGTAAACTTAAACATCTGCTCTAATGGAGCCTGCTTCCACAGCAACTGGAAAACTGTGGGAACCCACAGGAAAACTCTCACACAAGGCCACAGCGGGGACACAAGGCCACAGCAGGCACAAAACACAGAACGGGAAAACAATAGACTCCTAAACAAACGGTGTAGGTAGGAAAATATCTAAATTTCCCATAAGAGGTGTGTAACAAGGTGCACAGTCACCTTGTTAGCAGGTTTCTCAGTACTCTTGGCTGCTGGCTCTGGCTGCAGCTGCTTTGCCTTCTTGGATGGAGTCCTCTTGATCTTGGGTGAGTGGAACTTGTCCTTCAGTATCATGGTGAAAGTGGACAGATGGGATCGTTGCGAATCTGCGGACAGAAGGAAAACAGAGGAAGTCGAGTGGTCAGTCACGGCGTAAACATGCTTGAGGGGAGAGAATGGAAATGATCTATAAACAGATGGCACAAGCTCAGTGAACAGCTAAATCCACTATCTCACAATGGCGCTCTTGTGAAACGGAGCTAAAGAGAGGATCAGATGTGGACACAAAAGTGGAATCTTAAGACGCCGGTGCACCAGGGATTTTTATCAAGTATGTGCAGCATCTGTATTTCATCTGTTCTGTTTGTCTTGGATATAAATCTGTCGGACAGTCGAGGCTCTTCCAGCGGGCCTTACATGCGTGTGTGTGTGTGTGTGAGTCAAAGGCAAAAACAGAACAGTTAAACGTGGCCAGGATGAAAACAATGACCACTAGTTTACTTGCCAATTTGATTCATTTACAGAGAACAGAGACAGCTGCATTTAAAAAGTGGAATATTCAGCCTAAAACTGATGTGGCAGTATGATGCTATGGGGATGCCTTACTTCCCCACAGCATCAGTTCTATGAAACTAAGAACTGACACTTAATGCAGGCTTAATGGAGGCCATGACAAGACAACTGCTGTCCTCAGATGCTCTCCATTCAATCAGACTGAGATTTAACTATTTTGCAAAACAGGAAGGGGAGCCATTTCAGTCTCTAGAAATCTAGTAAAGAGATCCCCAGAAGGCTTATTGCTGCTGTAATTGATGGGAAACGTTCTTATATAAAGTATTGACTCAAGAGGGATGAATAGAGCAATAAAATTGCTCCAAGGCACACAACTAACAGTAGCTTTATTATGGCTAAATGATTTACTAAAATGATGCAACTGAAGAAGTGCCAGCCAGCTGCATTTGAACATTGAGCACCTCTTGATTGCTGCGAATTCCTTTGCTTTCACCTCTTTCTCCCTCTCTATATCGCTACCCCAAAAGTAATTCAAGAGATAAATGCTAATGACAGCACTGGGAGTCAGCAGGAAGTGTGGGTTTTATCAGTGACAAAATTACCCCTCTATCTGCCGTGATCTCCCTTTAGCTCGATGACAGCGGGATTTGGCATTCCAGGGCCAGCAGTGTAAAAAAAATGAACAAAACAATGTGGAACAGCAATCAACAGCAGGTAAACGGCACACAACACATTTCCAGCCACGCCGCGCTTTCATCGCTACCATCGATCAACGGGCCGTGCACATATCCGCCCCTCTGTTCCCGCTCTCCGCCCTTAGTCCTCCTCATCCTCAACCCTGAGTGGAAGCTAAAGAGCGCTGAAGCAGCCAAACACGGCTGTGTGTCTCATTAAAAATGCTGATGAGGAGCGGTCCCAGCAGCGATTCCGCCTGATCCGCAGATGCAAGAGGGATATGAAAAATGGATTCTTCTTGTTTTACACTGAACAGTCAGAGGGGGAAAAAAACCCCTGTATTTTGCAATTTAGAGCAAAAACTACAAAAACACTGGCTGCTTTGTCAAAGTGAGTGACTTATTTATGCTGCAACACTGATTTAATAATGTGCAGAGTTACTGGAAATGTACCTCTTGGCACCTCTTTACCTTAAAATTCATTTGACCTAGTTTTCAGTTTCCAAATGGGTCAAATCAGTCACATGAATATGGGAGCCAAAATTATTTTCCACACATAAATGTGCTGCCTTTGCTGGTTCTAAAAAACAACAAAAAGATACAATTATATCTAGTTTTTTAAGTAGTCATTATGTCACCAAACTCAAGCAGAGAAAACCAAAAAGATTGATATGTTTTAGAAAATTGATAGTAAAAAAAAAAAGAAAAAGAAAAAGTAAAACACCATTTAGTCAGTCTGGCAGGATTAAATGAGACAAGAGGCAGGACAAGATGCTGTGACTAGGACAACTGGAGAGGGACAACTTCTTCATCTCAACTGTCTGAATTGCAATATGCAGTGAAGTATTGCCACATAAAAAAAATGGTCCTTCTACGAATGAAGAGGTTAGGAGAAACACTGTAAGGGGATTTTACTGCTTCAGCCTACCTTGTATTATTTATAGGGTGCGACAGTGGGTGACTATTGTTAACCGCGTATCTGCTGATGTGACCTGGTGTGCGCATCTGTCAGTCAGCCGCCTATCACAGCAGAGCAAAAGGGCACAGTTGGTGATTTTTAGAGATTTGCGGAGGTAGATAAGATTGGTTTCTCGTGCAAGTATCGGAGGTTCACCCAACACCAATGAAATCGGGGGCCAATTTATCACTATATCCCTAATTATTTAGTTTCTTTACATAGATGACAAGCTACTTTTAAAAATTTGAATATATCATATGTCAGAAAAACATATGATAGGGATATCACTGGTAAATATTGTGATGACGATATCAGTTTTGATAAATCCCCATCCCCTTCTTTCCACTTTTTCCCTCTCATGTGAGCGTTCAATGCTCTGGTTAACCTTTAGCATCTTAGTGCCATCTGTGTCAGGCAGGGGAATCTATTGCAGGAAGACTCCATCCAATGGGCTGAAAAATAAAAACTGTACCCTCGAATAATCTGTTCAAACCTCGGGATGGGGCTTACACTAGAGCAGAGCCATGACAGTAGACACCGAGAGTTTGCTGGACATTCAGTTCCAGCTTACAAAGTCTCACAAGGACCGCGTCCAAGTCTGCAGCTGCGGAGTAGAGCAACGCTGCCACGAGTCAAATGATTCACCACCGTGCTCGATGCAGCTGGTTCGGCAGACATCATCACAGTCCCTGAAGCTTTGCTGTCTGAGAACGGTTCTCTGGATGGAAACGCCTCTCCAATAGAAAGTCAAGCCTCTAGCATGAACGTTACATGGACAAAAGAAATAAAATAAGCTGTGTGAAACACAGTTAGTGGAGGGTGCATAGACTAGAGAGGGGGAATACAGTGAGGTTCTCTGTTATGGTCAAGCAGGCCTCTCTGCGGTCCCCATTCAGCAGCCAGGCCATCGCTCCTGCTCTCTGCGGCTTCCTGTCTGCCGCTGGCCAGAGTTGTAAGCGAGTGAGGTCATGGGCTGTAATGTCTCTTGTACTGAATTGGACCAGTCATGGACTAAGCAAAAGAGTGAAAGAAAGCTCACAGTGAAAACATTTCTTTCAACCATCCAAGCGACGACGCAGGTATCGTGAAGTAACCTATGTTGACATCAAAAGGGATTCAAGAGAAAGCCAAGGCTGATTGACGAGCAGATCCACTGAGATATTGAGCAAATTAAATGTTCTTTTAGCTGTTTTTTTTTTTTTTTTTATTCTTCGATACTTGTAGATCTTTAAAAACAAGAACTACAAACCCTGCCAATCTTTAACAAAACACACTGCACACTGATTTGTGGTGTGAGAGTCTAGAGAGCATTCAAGCTGCTCGAGGCCAGGCTTTGTTGCACAATCAGTAGACAAACACACACCCAATGTAAAAAATGTGAGTATTTTCTACATTCTACATCTACACCTAGTATTTTGACCAGGTGCATTCATAAACTACAAGTTAAGCAGCATTAACATGAATACTAATTTAGGTTGGCAGTAAACCTGATCTCTAACATTGCCAGTTTATTGTCCCATGCTAAGCCTTCATTGTGTATGCCCACGCCAGCTTTGATTGGTCAAACTTAAACTCTAGTTTGTCTTCTTAGAAAGTCTGGTTCATTTAGGGAGGTGTGAAAGCAAATCATCCTCTGATGAGGGGGAAAAAAAGCAAACCGTGGTCCGTTAAACCATCTAGGTTTCAGTTCAATAGAAGTGAACTCTGGTATAGTTTGAATGTGAATGTCAAGCGTACCAAAGACCGCTCCAAAAGCGCAAAGCAACTATAGCGCAGGGCATTCTGGGTAAATGCAACCTAAACAAACGGGCATGTCGAGCGCTAGCGGGGGAAATGGCTCGTGATCTTTTGCAAAAGGCAAAAGAGCCTTTTGCAAAAGACCGCTAAAACGACCGCTAAAACCCGACCCTGCTCTTTGTTTACAATTTACGAAGAAGGAAGTTGTGCTTAGTGTCTTATTCAAAGGTTTTTTGTGCTGTTTCCGTCAGCGGTTCTTGGTCCAGCGCCACCACAGGCGAGGGGGAGAAGAGGTTTTTAATTAGTTTGGATTGTTTGACATAGTGCAGTGTGAGTCTATCAGACTACCAAGAGTGAAAGCACCCTAAGGCATCTATTTTCAACATTAGTGTGGTATACATGAAGTCAGGTTATGCATAGTGATGTAGCAGCCTGTTTAAAAGAAAGCCTTTTGATACCATGTCCAGTTCATTCAAGCTCTGAGAGAGCACAAGAGAGCAAGACTTTCAGTAGATAACAAGAAGGCTGGACAAAATATATTAAAGTTAATTGCTTTAACCCTTTTGCGCTTTCTATCTTTGTTGGAAACTTTGTTTTACAGCAACAGCTCCCTCGTGCCTTTGATCCTAATAAAAGTAAAGTCAGGAAGGCTAGAATGTATCTTTCATTTTGAATTGGCCACAAAATTGTAATCTCTGATGTTAATAATGGCAAGACCAATTCCTGGCAGTGAGTGCAGTTGTTGGGTGGTTGTGGTTTGGTCCAGGTCTGTATAAAAAGATTAAAACCGCCAAGTGAAGGTGTTACCCTTCTAAGACAGCTGGTGCGTCCATCACAAGTTCCTTCCACTCATAGAACAGGATGATTTCAGGGTGAAAGGATACAGAGCAGAGGTTGTGATTCGGGTTACACAAACAGCTGCCATCTCCTCCTGAACCTTCTGTCTATGAAAGTGTGTGTGAACCCTGCGCTTAAACTGACATGTTTTCCCGGCTTCAGGAGGAGTGAAATAAGAGTCTGAAAGGTCATTGTTTGAGCTTTGGAGAAGAGAAAGCAGCTGGTGAAAAAAACAGATCTGAAAGTATGAATTTAATAAATGCAATAAAAGACATAAAAATGATTTCAAGTCCTACTCCAAAGTAATAGAGGACTGTACTCTGCCTAAAGAATGAAAAACTAACAATAATAAAATAATTCTCTCTCAGATAATTCTATACATCATTGCATGTTCTACAATGTATAGTTTTTTCCCCCAGTGGAGATTAGGAAAAGCCTTAATTATGTATGAACAATAACAGAGAAGCTAATATGAAAGAGAAGCAGCATGGCCACCTGATGATTAGGCTGAGCAAAGACTACACATGTAGCATAGCCAGAAGTAAGATGTGGATATGTTTTTGTTTTGAACTGACTCCATGGCAACATCTCAAAACACAGCAAGAGCTGTGAGCAAGCTGGTGGCTAACATCGTACAAATAAAAGGATGCTGCAAAATTCTATGTCTTGATGCTGTGACACATATCTGAGCAAAAACATAAAGTATTAGTCATCGGTAAAGCAACATGTTACCATGGAGACATAGGGTGCAGGCTAGTGAAAAAGAGACGATGATGACCAAGGCATTTCACCGAGTACCCTTTGCTGAAAATTCAATTCAATTCAAAAAATTATTTTTGATCCCAGATGCAGTTTCCTTACAGCTGTTTGATTTCCTACATATGAAGGGAAACATCATTTAAAAATCTTCCAAATGAGAGAAATTGAATTTAGTTTCATTATACATTCATAATAAATAAAATGATAAGTCATTTGTTACTAAATAGTTCTACTATACTATGGAGTAAGATGGTGAAAGCACCGTCCTAAACACTACCAGGTTTCACCAACACCAACACTCTTTGTCCCTAGATGTTTAGTAATGCCATCCTTGGTTTTTGGCAATGTTAAGATGCTGAAGATGGCTTCAAATGTCAACTCTGAAATAACTCTCTTTTTATTAAAATGTGTGGCATGACATCGCCTCTGCTAAAACAACTAACTGATGACCGTAACACAGTAGGGAGGCTAGAAACAATTCTATTAAATAAAATAGATAATGACTAAAAGTGGAATCAGCACATCAATGTTTTACAAAAACAAAGATTTTAAAGCTGCCAAAAAAAAAAAAAAATCTCTCTACAGGACTTCATTAGTCTCTAAATGAGAGTACAGTGGGTTGCATTTTGTCTGCAGCAATGAAAAGTAACAAAATGTGTGAAAACAGCAGAAAAACAGACAAATTAGAAAAATGGACAATTAAACAGGAAAAATGTGATTCGCTGTCATTGTGATCATTTAATTTCTTTATTTAGGTATTTCTGAATGTTTGTGTTCAGTTTTTAAAACTGAAAAATTGGTCTCTGACAGAAGACATGCACGAAACATTGTATGTTGCACTTGTAGATATCTAAGGCAAACTGACACTACTAGAGTGGTAGCAAAGTAGCAGCAGCAACAACAGAAAAGGTATTGGCCTGGAGCACGGCTTACAGTTGATTTACGAAGTAATGGAGGCAAAAGTCCAATGGTGTGTTTTATAGCTTTCCAGCTGTGGTGTTTAGGCATGGTGTTCAACAGAGAGCCACAGGGAGACTCAGTAAGAGAGCATCAGCTTCACTTACTGAGTAACTAAATGACATGAAGTGGATGCTAAATGCTTAGCCCACTTAACACATATTGTTTTCTGCAAAACAAAATAGTAAATGAGACCATAGAGGGTTTCTACATGGTCCGTGTACAGTTGGCAATGCATTATACTGATTTCCCCATTAGCATTCTTTATAATGACTTTTGGAGTCAAAGCAAGCATGATGTGTGAACAGTGAGAAAGATTTATCAATACTGCACTGGGATCCAATCAAAGTCTAAATGAGGTGGTTTATATCAGTGCTTGCAGCTTTTACATGAAATATATACTGTTCATATAATTATTGTACTACACTTTTTTTTTCCAATTTCCAAGGGCACGTGTGTCATCTTGTTTTTCTTTATCTCGGTTACAATACATTTAAAAAAAATATAAGAAGCAACCACAGGCGCTATGGTATGCTGTCAGCGGCTTCCACAAACACGCCCTTCAGTATGTCGATGACTAGCAAAGCAGGACCAGCGGCCATCGGTCAGTTCAGGAGTAGATATCAGAGCGGTGATGGAGATGCTCTGTGTGCTGCCGCGCATGAACACAGACAGCCTGGTCATCCATGACTAACTGAGTGTGTCACACAGTAAAGACGATCTATAATGCAGATCCATATCACAAAGCACCGCATCAAATACTTAACTGCTTGATGTGATTACGTTCGAGAGTAAAAACAGTTCTTCTAAATTATATTAGACAACATGGTAAATTGAGGAGACGACCTGAAAAGAAATCATTACATTTACCCTAAACACAGAACACCTGGCCCACTTTGTCAGGTTTTTTGCCACGGCAACGGGGAAAATATGCATATTTTTATTAGCGCCGAGTCCCAAATAAGGGTAAAAATATGCAAAGAAAAATTATAAAAATACACCTGAAACTTGTGATAAGGTGAAACTACAATGTGAAACATTTGACTTGACTAATTACTCAAACACGCAATGTTAGAGCAAAACAAACCCAAATCCAACCTAATCCCTAGGTGACGCACCTATGCTTATTCTGTGTTTGTTTGAAACATCAATACGGATTAAGAAACATACCTTTGAAAACTAAACCAGAATTTTAATGGGAAATGAGGCAGCAGCTAATGCCAGTACATTTACTGCCATCCGTATCCACCGTCAGGCATAGCTGCACGGTTATTTTATATGCAGTCTACCATTACAGCAACAAGGTAGGACAAAGAATAATAAACATGAATTACAGCCATAACAGTCATTTAAAATATGCTACAATACCATGATCTCAGGGTTTCTGAGGTTACATGCATTTAATACTAAATGTTTGGATGAAATGCAATGTTATGCAGATGTTAAGAGCAGTGGGTAAGATTTCTGCAATACAAAGCCTGTTAGTCATGCATTTAATTAGGTTTTGCTACAAAGTAGGCGTTATATTAAATTAATAAAAAAAAAAAAAGGTTAATCAAGTTAATGCTTTACTTTCCTTTTCAGAATGAACAAAGCATTCCTGTATGAATCAATACAAATGTGGATGTGTAAGACAGGCGATATTAAAAAAGTAACCACATCCTCTTTCAATTCACTATCAACAGCTGAGGCAGTAGGACATACAGAAACTCTCTGATCCCTAAAATATTCTCAAATTCTGACGCCCTCCAACGGCCAGTACACACACACACACACACACACCAAGATATTAAGAATGCGACCAAATAAGTACACCCCAAAATTCACTTCTCTAAATAGTTCAGGAGTCAAATTTTAGCCTTTGTTGGCTTAGCTGGAACACTAATACTCACCCCCAAGCTATCTGAGTTCAAGCGAGCATCATCATCACTTACTGTACCCCTCTACTTTTTCATAAGAACTCTAACAAAGCTATTTTAAAAAAAAACAAGCCACAGTGTGCTTACTCTGGGCTGTGGATGACCTCTACGATAATATGTGTGCTCAAATAATCCAGCCTCCCTGCCAGCTGGAGTACAAATCGGATGGTTTCAATATGGGTCGACATCTCATTACGGCCACCGGACAGGCTAATGGAACATATTCATGGGAGCTCTGGGCAAATCCCTTTATTGGGGCTGTATTGAAAGTAATGCAGCGAACCCTAAGGAGTAGTTGATTCAATTGTCCTGTGTGCAACAGAACACACGAACGAGCCTTCACTCACACACTCACATCCAGTGACACTAACAAATAAGCACACGATTCATCTCTAAAAGGCATTCAACCGCAAGCAGAAGCAAGAGCGAATTGCCCCCGGGGCGCGACTTTCCAACAGCACCAGTGACAAGCAGAACACGGTCTGCGGCGCACGAGCGGCAAGCTTTTGATGGTGCCGGCTTCTTTTAAAAACCCGGCAATAATGAGACGGCAAACAGTGGAATGGAAAACACTGTTTTGCGGAACATTGGTAATGTGCCACAAAATCTACGAGCCTCCAGATTAAATAGCGCTCACCTTTTTGACACGTTTAATTAAGTTTCACTATGCTGTCTGTATTTACTCTAAACAAGATGTTTCTATCTTTGGCACAGCCGTAGTTCATTGAAAGTTTGACTTTATTTCAGATTCCCATAAAAACAAATAAGCAAAAACAGCTTCAGTTTTGAGTCTTGAACTTAAGATTGCTCTGTGCTACTTGGCTCCTGTTGCCATTTTCTCCAAGCAATTTCTGAAAACCTGAATGCTTCCAAAAAAAATATCAACACTATCCTCACAACACTGCAATGCACTATTGAATGTATATGCTATGAATTGTGTTGCAGAAACAATTCCATTATTTGATGATCGTACATTCAGTGGCAAAGCAACCAGTGTGTTATGTAAACAACTTGCTGTATGTCTAGAAAACTGAAATTTGTCCCTTTGTTTACATCTTCCTTTTCTGCAATAAATGAAATAGATGTCATCTTACAAGCAAGTCTGGGGATGTTCCTCAACACTGTCTAGATTTCTTTCAATAAGCAAAAAGTCAGTCAATCGCATGATAAATTAAAATTGGCCCAATAATTTCTATTTGCATCGTTTATTGTTTTTTTTTCTTCTTTATTCTCTCTCTTTCTACTAAAAACTTGATGACAAAAGTTTTCAGTCTGATGCTTTGGTCTCAACTAGCGCTTTTTCTAAGGACAATTTTAAATCTTTTTATTTGTTGTTTCAGTTGTGTTCTTTAATTATTTTGGATATTTAAAATGTCTTCCAGTTCCACTGTTAAAAGTTCATTAAAATGAAAAGTTATTGATCTTTAGGAGAGTGTTCTTTAGTTATTACGCCATTACCACTATAATACTTGAAAATGGTCTCAAGACAACAATATTATAGTTTATCGCATTAACGTCTGGGATAATTTATGGTCCAGCAAAATTTCTTATTGTGACATTCCTACTCTAACCTCTATGAAAGGTGCCAAAAAAATTTAACAAAATGGTGCTTTTGTACGAAATTCCATGAATTTGCTTATTTAACCTGATAACAGTGACATATTACTTTCTCTTGTACACATTTAAAAAAAAACTAAAAAACTTTAACGCAGCAAATACAAGTAATAACTTAATTCTTTCATTGTGTACCAAATAAGACTCCAAAGACTGGCACACCAAGCTTCCTGACAAGGTGGGGTGTAAATTTGTATGATGCAAATTGTTGAAACTGGGAAATCACACAACGCACACACACTCCATCCTGGGTACCCCTCCTGTTCCTTCCCTACTGACGCCGAAGCCACTGGTACGATTTCCTGTCCCTTGTCTCCATCATCGAGTGCCGCTTCCTCTTCGCAGTCCAGGCTTGCCTAAAATTGGTACGTCTCTGGATTTTCTCAAGCCTCTCTCAAAACGGTTCGCCTCATTTATCCCAGACACACCAAAAAGCTCAAAGCAGCCAGATCCTTAAAGTGACCTTCTGGCAGCATATCACAGCATTTCTTTTTTATTTATTTATTTAGGATTCCATTTAAAGCTCACTTTTCGAACTGAATCTTTCAGCAGAGTGAGTGCACACCGGCTGGCAGGCAGCAGGTTCCCCTTGGGTGAAACCAATATACTAAAGAGCCACAAAGAGCTATAAATACCCCCACTTGTCAGGATCTCTGACATCAAACGGCACCAGAGAACACACTGCGACAGCTAAAATAAAACAACGCTGATTTGCTGGTTGAATTTGGAGTTCTGAGAGAATGGCAGCTGCTTGGCAGGAGAGCACAAAGCAAACATTCACTATACAGCACTCGAGAAACGAGACAGATCTTGCCCACAGAGACAAACAGCCACAATAGGACCGATCACTTCAGTGCTGAGTAGAAGACAGATACAGAGAGACAGAAACATAGGAAACAGTAAATGGCCTGGAGCAGTGAGGAGTGGTACCACTCTCCTCCTGTTAGAGAGCTGCACAAAGCTCATTCTGTCTGTACAGTGGCCTACTTGTCAACCTCTTGACACCTTTGTGCACAAAGGCTGGAAGGTTCAATACAACTGATATATTACAAACAAAAACAAAAGAAAAGCTGGCAGGGTGCTTTAAAACTTATTGTTTTATGTTTGTGGTGGAGCAAAGCAGAATAAAAAAACTGTTGTGATTGAAGCTAATTGCTACATTTGGGTCTCAGTTTATACAGAGTTTTCTATTTAAAACAAAATACTTTACAAACAATATGTTCAAAGTTGGGGTTTTTTCCACATTTCAATTAAAAAAAAACCCTAATTTGTTACACCAAAATGTAAACATGACAGACATTGTACACAGAAGAGCTTTTGTCATTTTTAAATATGAAATCTGCACCTTCCAGTGACACAATTAATTGGTCAGGACTTACAACCGAATGAACATAAAGCCCAACCTGAAGCCTGGCAATATGGACTCAACTAGCTACAATGTTAAATCAAGTCATTTCACATTAGAAAGACATCTGCTGAGAAAAACTGAGGCAAAAATTGAATACTATCTGCGCAAGCAGAGAAAGAGTTGAATAAAAATCACCTGAAACGTTCATGAGCAATAATAAGTTGTCACATTTTGTGATGTTCAAACTAAAGTCTTACATTTGTTAAGGAGGTGAACTTTTCCACACAACTTTAGTACGCGCACAAGTAACTAGAACACTCAAATGTGTTACAAGCCAAATCATCAATAAGTGATATCAAAGCAGCGAGTAAACAAGATGGCATGAGGTTAGCGATACAGCTAACTGCTGCGATGACTGTAGTTTAAAGGTCTCAAACTTTACTCCCTTGGATGTATCCATGGCAGCCAGACCAATGAATGAACCAAATGGCTAAATTGCTTCCTTTTAACTGCACTTCAAAGATAAACATGCCATTTATTTGATTAACGTAATAGGACGCCCATAACTACAAAAATATAACAAGACATTTCTGCATTTGCAAACGTTTGTGCTGATGCTGAAAGAACATATTTTAATTTTATTGCGTGTTTAATCTATATTCAGAGTAATAAATACACATTTATATTAATCTAAATTTACAATATTTTGTTCTCAAGTTAATATTTAGCCAGCATTTCTTTTACATTTTAAAATCTGATCAAAGTAGAAAAATCCAACAAGAAGTGGGTGGATTAATGCTGACACAATTTGTGTGCCTGGAAGTCACTCTATCCGTTACAGTTCCAGCAGGATTAAAAGATATCAATCTAAGGATTCGCAGTCATTGATGGAGCCAAAAACAAACAAAGCCGTCTAAACATAGATCTACCTCGACAACAGCAGTGACTTGTTTCCAAGCAATGCCAACTTCTCCTTTCATTCCTGATTTGGAGTGGCGTCGGAAACTGGCAGCAACTGTAAAGCTTCCCCTTCATTGTCCACCGGCGCCCTGCCACTTTAGGGCCTCAGCGAGCGGACAAGCTCAGCCCAGGCAAAGATTTTTACTGGATCTCCATATTTTGGATTTTCTTTACAAAATATTTAAAAAAGCCAAAATTAAGAGTAATATTTCAGGCGATATAGCCAGCAAGAGAATAAGCACAATTCATTGTTCGGAACAACTTAAGTTTAGCATTCGACAATAACGTCAAACGTCGGAGGAAGTCATGAGTTCCTAATTTCTAAAATCAACTCTTAACAAGAAAACTACGTTAAAAAGGCAAATTGGAATCTGCAAAAGTTCAAGCAAGCCAAGAACTTAAAAACAATGTCATCTAATATATATGAACCTCATTTATGTTTTAAATTACCGCTTTTTTGCTGTTTACTTAAAGCATCCTGTATAAAAAATAATTTCAACTATTTTCTTAATCACCATTTCTTATCCAATGAATTGTTTAACCGAAAAAAAAAAAAAGAGTCAGCTGCACTGATGTTAAGCCAAACAGAAAGGGTTGAGAATTTCACATTTTGATATTAGAAGTAATTTTTTCACTGCAGATGCATCTCTTGCTACAAATGATCAGCTAAAGGAATGCTGTTATTGCATTTTAGGCAGCAAGATGTTTATTTTCTCATTTAAAACAGGAACTGAATTGTTTGCTTGCATTTTCAACACATTTCTATATCTCTCTGTATACAAAATAATTCAAATGGAAAATCAGCAGAATGTGGCAGATTTTTATCAGCTTGATTAGTAGTCAAAAATAATTGATAGATTAATAACTAAAATAATTGTCTGCTGCACAGCTACACATAACATGGTGTCAAATTTCATTTTAATTGGAGTATTAACAAATTTTATTCCATCTTTGACTCAATAGTCAAAGCAAACATCAAACCATTTTCTTTAAAATTAAAGGCAACAAACTAATTAGTTCCAACCAAATGTTAACATCTATAGAGTATAGCCTGCTCTATGTATTTATTTTGCTATTTATTTAATAAGTGAATCACAATGAGGACTCTACATGTCACTACAGAGGCCTAATATTGCTAAAAATACTGAGCAAATTATTTTAGACAAATGATACACAAACCCATCCAAACACCAACTGCTGTGTTTAAATACATGTTTTTTTGTTTTTTTTTTTAGCTGAGCGCACCAGAGTGTGTGTTTTCAAAACAAGGCATTAGGTCTCTCGGCCCTGTGTAATTACACAATAATGAGCTCAACTCCCTTAATTTAGGAGCCTGTACGAGCTACCGACTCACCAGGGTGGATCATTTCACACAGTGTGACTGGGGTAGCACCGCCTCATAACAAACATTAATAACCCGAGCGGCGCTAACCCCTACGTGTGGGTCAACAAACATACTCAGCTACCATGGTGAAGCAAATCAAACACAACCGTGTCAGCGATGCAATTTTATTATTATCATTACTTATTACTTTTTTGTTTTTATTGTGCAACAGGATTACAACGATGACATCCAGGCAACCGTGGCAAGACGTCACCTGATGAGCTGGGATTAGAGAGGCTTGCGCTTCTGTCTACGGATGGTGGAGGCGATAAGGTCAAGCAGCAGCCTCTGATGGAGGGCTGCGAGCCTGCAGAGCCGCCTCTTAAAGCTGGGTCCGCCCAAGGCTTCAGCAGCGCAAATGAGCACTTTCTATAAAGCCACATGACACAAAAAGCACAGCGAGGAATGTCCCCTGCACTTTATTCTGCCCGTGAACCTATTTTACCAAAGTTAAAAAAAAAAGAATAAAAAAAAAGCTTCCAAACTGGTAAGAAGAGCTTTAAATAGAGACGTACACACCCCTAAAAGTCCCTTAAAGACAATTAAAACTAAACAATTAAATCACAAAAACCGCTGCAGCATTTTTATACAGTAAAACTTCTGTAGTCAGAACATAGGCAGCAGTCAAGTGAAACGAGCCTTTGATAATATTTTCAAGTGAGGGACCTGCATTCTTGCCACGTATATTCAAATACACAAACTATTGTTTGTCATATATTCAGCTGTTTCAGCTCAACATGTTTCAAAAAGCACAATACAACTAGAGGTGCTTAATAAATCACCTGGCGACTGAAAATGTATATTTTTTTCCAGGATAAGTGGCCTGACCTGAAATCAGCTAGTCGGATGCTTAAAAATCTGATCTTTTTCTGATCAGTAAATGCACCGTGTACATGCATCCAAGCACAACAGCCACTGCAACGAAAAAGCAGAGAGATGCGCCTTTGAAACAGTAGCTGTGTTTTCTACAACTTGTCTGCAATTCCTTCAGGCATTCAGAAAGCGAGAAAGAAAACAGGAAGTCTAAATGGAGTACAAATATTTTTTTTATCTTTTACCAACTGGATCTATTTCAACCTCAGTTTTTCATGGACTATGCTGGATTTGAAAATGTTAGCAGCCATTCAGAAATCTCAGAGTTTAAGTAACTACATTCTCAAAGATTTCAACGTGGACTAATGTTTTGGAAAAGCTAGCCACAATAACATCAAAAACTGTTTTATATGTCTACTTTGTAGTCATTTTTGTCTTACTTTAATTTTTTATTATTGTTTTTAAAGGTCTGTTTTTCCAAGCACACATACATAATATGACACTGCCTCTGCTCGTGTGGCTAGAAGGCTAAAAAAACAAAAAAACAAAAACCTCTCTTAAAGTTAATAAAATTACTATCTCCAAGTTAAGCTTTTCAAAAAACAGCATTTAACCACAAAATTCTGACAAGGCAGATCAACAGTAATTTTCTGTGTGTTGCAGTTTCTTTACCTGCATCCTCATCCACATCCTCCCGTAGAGAGGAGTCCGTGTCCTCGGAGGAACCCTGGCTCCTCCAGCTTATATTGCCCATGCAAGAATCCTTTATCCACAGAGCTTAGTCCTGGTGAGATTGATGGTCCCGTTCTCTGTGAGCTGAGGCTCGCCGATCAACCTTGCCTTTTTACAGCCATCCCTCAACGGGACTGCTGACTTTTAGTCATGAACTCACTAGTCCTTGTGACCGTCCTCACTTGACTCACCCATGTTGCATCGCGCCTCACAGGAAAGAGCCACAAATAGACCTGACAGAAGTCGACAGGCACTGAAAAGCAGTCGATTGTTTCGAAAAAGCAAACCTGAAAAGGGTAAAAGAAAAAAATCCTGGTCTGAGTCAAGAAGGTAGTATCAGTGTCCATGAAAGGGAACCAACTCCCAGTGACATGCACTGGGGAAAGTCATGAAGAAGACAGCTGTCCACCTGTGGAAATAAGTGACCTCTCTAATGTAGATGCTGACACACAGCTTCAAACGAAGCATCCAGGCGGTAAGTGTCTGGAAAATGGACATAAGCCCGAGACATAAACCTGCAAAGAGAACTGGCCTCGACTTACAAACGAGACCCTCTGAAAACGACTTTTACTGCAGCCTTCTGCTCCTTGGAAGACGTTGATAAAGACACAGAAGACCAAAGGACTTGAAAACCTTCATGTTACAAATGCCCGACTGCATCCACTCCCCATCGATTGCCTCAGCCCCAGTCGTTACCAAACGTGCAATCAATCCATTTTCCTACCCCGTTCCTATAATCTTTCTCCACCCTCTTTCTTCTCATCCCTGAACCATATTCCCTCCCTCTTCTTTGCTTTCCCATACACAGAACACACACACAAAAAAAGAAAGAAAAAGAAAATCTAATTACAACACTGCTAAACCTATACGGGAGCAGCAGGCCTCTCATTTTGTGGAGCAGGGAGGGCGAAGAGCTTGCTCCCATCAAACCTCAAAAATTTCAGCATGTCAAACCAGGAGCTGTAGCTGCCCTCTCTAAAAGTGGGATCACTCATCAGCAATGTGGGCTGACCAAATTGTCCCAGGAAGTGTTTTGTAATCATAACTTCTTCAGCTCTGGCGACTAAGGCAAGCGGGCCTTGCTATTTCTGTACATCACACAACAATATATTTTGAGGCTTAAAGCATTCCAGTCACCACTTCAGAAGCACAAAGGCGTCCGAATAACTCACACTTCGGCGTTAACTCTAGGAATGCTAAAGAGGAAACTCCTTGCATCGCAGCTAAACACACAGATACACACTCCCATTATTTGCAGGGACGGAGGGGTGGGGTGGGGAGGTTGAGTTGGGGTGACAGGGAGTCTAAAATAGGAAACTGATGGATCAGTTCCGCTGTGGCTGGTAACTACTATCAACTGTCCAGTCAGAGAGGAGTCCACAGGCTAATTTTAAAACATCGATACTCCCACGGCTTTGTTACCAGCGCTGACGAGCCAAAACTTGTGTCATGATTTCTGACTCCGTGTCGAAAATGAAGCCCAGATTTTGCAATAGCCGGGGAGAAAATAAAAAGGAAATAGAAATGCAGGCTTATCTCTTTTCTCTTCCCAACATTTAAATTTATGCTAACTCGCCACCAGCTCAACGCTCACGTAGAAAACTGCAAATTCATGTCATCACATAAACAAGGTTCATTTATGAAGGTCACACAGGGACAAATCTGCACACAGAAATTTAAAAAGATGCATGCATCAGGCTTTCCCTGGCCGATAGTGATTTACACTCTTTGTGCCAGTAGCTGTTGTGACAGATTAAGATTTTGTTTCTATGGCTTAAAACACACAAATTAACAGGACCAGCACCGACCAATATTTTACACCCTTGAAAAGATGCTAGTTCATCACATGCCTATGATTTAATTTGAAAAAGAAGAAGAAAAAAAGTGCAAATGGGCAATTTCTTATAAACAAAAGAAATAAGAAGATTCTTGCTCATACAAATAAAAAATAAAAAAAGCACAACAGCCTGGCATCAGAACGAGTTCTTTCTTTGCAGAACAATCCAAATCTCATTTTCTGCAAGCTAGAATAAGTTTACTTGTACCTAAAAATTGTTTCTGCAACGGCATTTGATAGCTTTATTATTTAAAGGAGAAGATCATCTGAGGTTTGTTGCAGCAAAGGAATTTTTGCAAACAGGCTATTGCTACCTCCTGGTGGGAAATTCATAATTACAAACCGTGGCAAACTCTGAAAGTGTTTCCAACTCCGTGAAGATATTTACACATTTCTGTAGTAAATACATATCTCGCATTCACACCAATACCCATTCCACACACCATGAATGTCACCACAGTTTTGCGATGTGTTGAGATGACAAGCAGATCATCCCACCTATACTAAGGGAGCATTGTTGGAAAAACAAAAATAAGGCACAGAGAGAAGTGAGTTGAGCAACAGGAAATCTTAAAAGGATGCAGTATCGCTTGCAAATCAAATATTTCAAGTTTACACCTGCCAAACACCAAACGTTGAGAGAGTTTTGGTTTGATAGATAAACAAATCTGGAATCAGAGAGGTTGGACAAATGGTGTCTAGACTGTCCACCACGGCTGCCAACATGTGAACGAACCGAACTGGAAAAACACCACGTTATTATATAACTGACAGCCTAAGGAGGAAGGTAATAAATCTCATTTATATTCTATTCCCAGCTCATTCAAGTGGACTGAATGCCTGAAATGGAAGTAAAAAGCAGTTCAAACGAACTAAAAGACTGAATCCATTTATGATTAACAAGTAACCTGAGCTGAAAATTGACATTTTTTTTTTTTTGTCATTTTAATGTCTTCGGTGCTTTGCTCAGATGTTAAATTGTCTAACAAACAGACGGAGACAAAAACTCAAGTGAAGCTTCTGAGCTGGATCATAATATCTGTAGTTTCTATGAAAACAATAGAAACAACAGCCGTTATTAGCTCATCACCTATTCATTACGCGCAACTGGAACGCACGCCGACACAAAACTTCCCAAACTTTTGCAAAGAGAGCACAGCATACCAAATGTGAACTGACAAAACTGCTGTAAATCTCTGCTCCTCTCCACCCGGTTCCTGCTCCCTCGAGGAAATCACAGAGCAGCGAGTTTGCAAGTCAGCTGCTCCAACGTTTTTGGGCAACACTCAAGACTCTGTATCTGTTTAAGGATTACAGTCCCGGGTGCCTAACCGGTGATGTTATGTGGGTGCGTAGGCAAAGAAATAAATGCTACGGAAAATAAATCAACCACCCACTTGGATGTTTTATGTCTCTATTTACTTTTTATGCATGTGGATGTGACATTGAAATGGAGCGCCACGACAGGTTGTAAAGCCAGCTCTAATAAACAGGTCACGAATTTGAGTGTTAACATCCCAGAAGGGGAAAAACCGTTCACTTTGGGACACGGTTACCATGGCGAGAGGGGAGTATGTTTATGTAGCAAGTGAATCTGGCCATTCCTCTCCCATGGAAGTTTGGGGTCCATGTGTGCACTGAATTGACAAAACGAGACAATCTGTGCTCCATGGTAACCACTTAAGTAGTTATCCCCATACATCATTTGTTATTCTTCAGTCAATGGCTAAAAATCCATCTACTCACAACTGGGAGCTTTACATAAAAATCTGAAAATGTTCATCAGGAAGATGAAGATATTCCAGCAAACCTCCTCCGTGTTACACATATTTAATAGTAATTTGAAATGTAACGGATCCCGTTTAATTACGAAATACCGGTAGTTTTTTTTTTTTTTTTTTTTTAAAGCTTACAGGTAAGAGTTTATTAAATTTATAGGAATCTACACAGAAAAATTCCTGTTTTTTCCTAGTTTAAAATACCAGATTGTTTAAAAGTCAAGTCTGCAGTGATTTTATGTTTTTGTTTTTGAAATATTACTAAAATTTTATTTCTCAAATTAGCTGAATAACGCAGATTCTTCATATAGATAAAATGAATGAAATACATAACTTATAAAATGCAGTCTTGTTCTCTGAAATATTAAAAGGTCCATCCTACTTGTTTTTTTTCCCCCCAAAATTAAAATCTTGCAAGCTGGACATTATATTTTTAAGTGTGTAAAAAAGAGGAAACTTTGCAACGTTATGAAAGGAGAAAAATGTGATATGCTGCAAAATATTGTCTACGGTTTTACAGATAGATTTTACTGCTTTGTTATGATCCAAAATGAACCCCCCCCCCTCCCCCCCCTGGCCCCCTAAACTTTATTTTTTAAGAAAGTCATTGTTTATTAATTTTTTTTCTAAAAACGTTTTATTAAGACAGCTCATTCCTCTTTTCAGATGCAAATTATGTGTCGGATGGATTTGTGCCTTGACAACAGACCTACAAGTCACTCTATAAGTATAATTAGGAAAGCTTGGGAAAGCAGATGTGCGAGTCAGAATCTGCACTGCCTCTGACTTTTCATTTAGCTGTGACCATATGTAGTCATCTGTCCGCAAGACACGAAAGGAATCGGAAACTTTTACGCCTGTGAGGAATGAGTGAGCCTGGCGGTGGATGATGACACTCCCTCCCCGCCTGTCGGTTAATGGGAGTCCCATTTACTGCAAGCGACTCCGGGCAGGACTGTGTGTGTATATATATATATATATGAACAAGGCCAGGCAGGGAGACAGCTGCTGGAATGGGGAAGCAAGTGTAACTGGCGGGTATAAAGTTTCCTTCCCAAAGGCATACATACCTAAGACGACCCCTGTTTGCACTCGCATTTAAGAGTGCAATGCAGTGCTTTATTTGCCTTTCGCCTGCATACAAAATGAGCCACGCAGGCGGACACAACAAGCGACCAAAGCCATGAAAAGAAAAAAAAAATTGCCACATGCACAGAAGTGAAAATCAGTTCAGCACAGATACACACGGAGGTCCTGGGCGTGAACTAACTCCAGGTGTCGACACAGCTAACGTTAGCCTCAAAAAGCTAACATTTAGCTGCTGCTTCCAGCAGCAAACCCACATCAAACGAGGATAAGCCGTGGGAGAAAACATTTTAAATAACATATGCCGAGTTCCCGAAGGATTCCGAGATATTTCCTCATCCCAGAAAAAAATATCTGAGATTTGCTTCAAGCGGTTATGGACGTTTTCCAACAATAAACGATTATATTTATGTGACCGTAGAAAGGAGAGAGAAAAAAAATCACTGGGAGACTGATAAAATGCCGGTGAAGTCCCATGCCAGCTTAAGAACCACAGCATCTATATGTGATATTACTTCTGCCTAATTTTACACTGGTATGCTAAATCAGCTAACACCAGCGAGCAGAATAAAGAGTGACGCTTTATTTTCAATCGGATAGCCGAGAAAAGAGCAATCCATGAGGCCCAATTAAACCACCGTTTACACTGGACACATTCATGCAGTGTTGTCCGGGAGCCTGAAGATTTATCCATACACATCCCGCGTTAAATTCATCCACAGCTCCCCTTTATAATGAATCTCGTTATTACAGTATCACAAGGTGGGAGTAGTACGCTTTGAGTCTAGCCTGGGCAGGACTTACCTTGCTTGCTTTCTATTTTTCTCGACATCTTCGTAGCCAGCAGCAGCGGCAGCTGTGATCCCCGCTCTCAGTTCAACAAAAACGGTAGCTGCAGACGAGCCTCGCCGCGCGAGTCCTCCGATTATTCCCTCATTTTCGATGTCCCACCGTGTCCAGGAGATGATTCCGTTGGGGTTAATGCGCTGTATTTACAGGCCAGACACATTGGTACGGTCAAAAACGGTCTCTGTCCGTCTCCGGGTAATTTTCATTGGATACACACACACACAAGCGCGCACAACACACGTTAATGCCCTGATCCCAGACTCCGGCAGAGGAAAAAGAAGAAAAAAAAAAAATCCCATCTGGTGTAACAGCGCCCCCTGGTGGTAGGAATTGAACACGTCAGCTTGACATCAAGGCGATGGGCGTGTTGTAACTGCAATTCAAAGGAGTTGCATGCAAATCCTCACTAGTTTTTTTTTTGTTTTTTGTTTTTTACAAAAATACATGTGGTGGTTATGGAATAACTTTATGCATTGGAAATTTATTTGAACTTACTACTATACAATTTCAGGAGTTTTACTTTACAGTTGCCGCATGTGAAGTGCTTTTTATTTACTATGCTATTATGTGCAACTACTTCATTTTGTGAGGTTCTGTGACCATTAAGTAAAAAAACATGTAAATTGGTTCTGCGTGTTTGAAAGATGTACTTTAACTATGTTTCATTTTTATTGTGTCAATTACACACAGTTAGTTGTTCTACAACTATATCTAAGGAATGTTACTACAGTGTGGGAGAAATATATAGCTTAGATTGCTTTTGATCATTAGCCTATCATATTGATTAGCCAAAGAACTTTGTCATCCATCTATAAGCCGTTTTTCCATTTTTATTTAGAAAAGATCAGAGGAGGGAGCTGTACATTAAAAAAAGCTTAGCAGCATAGGATTCCCTAGTAATATTTTTACTTTAACATTTCCACCATTCTGATTTCTACTAGTATTTTCTTGATAAATGAAAGTGTTGGTGCACCATCAGCTCTCACCAGTGAACAATCAGAACACTTGTTAATTATAAGAAAAACATTTCATTCTGAACTCTAATGTTCGGAACTTTAGATGAGTCAGTCACTGTTTCTGATAAGATCGTCTCCATTTTCTATTTGTACGTAACTTCTCTAAACAGACTGCAATTAATTGAATTAGTAAAGACACCGGATGAACACCACAATTTACAATTTTAATTATTTTGTTGTACATCTTTTTTAACTTGAAAAACAGGAGTAAAGGAGTATATAATGTTTTCTGCACAGTTATCTTGATATGAAATCCTTTTTTAAAAAAAAAAAAACCTTTAAAGAACGCACAGTGATTGACCTTGTTTTACTCAATCTGCACTTTTATTTTTACACATTCATCCATGTACATACCATCACTTGCTTCCATGGCAGGAAAATAAAGAAAGCAGAAAGTACAGGAAGAGGGACAGCTTCTGATTTAACCTTGATGTCTGCAAACTGCTGACTGGGCCGCTTGCCTTTTTGATGCTGCACGTTAACATGGCCGTTAAGGAGCGACCATTATTATGTCTCTCACATGTCAAGGAAGCATTCGATGTCATCCTTTTATGAATAATTTATCTGTCTGACAAGAATGATCTTAATTCTCTGAGAGATCTGGGTCAGCATGTTCTCTTGCAACGCGCTCCTGAAAGCAGAGGCATGTATTGAGGACTTCATTATGTGTTGTTGGATTCTTCTCTTCCATGTTCGTGCAGCTCACCCAGTCATCAACTGCTTTTAATCAGTTATCAAACCCAGGCCTTGACTGTCGAGGAGTCTTATTCACGCCAGCTGCCATTATGCCTCTTTCCTCGTGTTATTGCCTGCACTGCAGAAACCACACCCAGAGTGCAAAGTGCTTGTTGTTTGTGCATGAGCAAGAGAGTAGTGTGGGTGTGTTTGCTGTACCGGGGGAAGGTGCGGAATTAGTGAAATACCTTACCTGAGGCAATGATAAAATTCACAGAAGAAAGACTCTGAAGTGCCATGCGGTAAGAGACTAGTTGGGGCAGGATGTAGAGGCATGGAAAAGTTAAAAATCATATTACTTTGAAAAACCCCACAAGTATATATAAAAAACAAAAAACAAAAAACAATCTAAGAGAAATAGAGTAAAATATTTACTTACTGGTTAGTGCAGAAGAAATTTTGTTTCCCCATACACTTCTGCAGCTTCTGATATTTATTTAGATTTTTTCATAGATAGTTGCCCAATTAGAATCGCCGTTTCTCTCAGAAAAGACTGACATGTGCAAATACGACATGCTTTCCGCATGGCACATATTTCTTCTCCTTTTTTTTCCTTTTCAATTTCAGAAATTTTGCAGATTTGATGTTTAAAGCAGAACTTAACAGAATGAATCCCTCCCTCTGTTTGGTTGCAACAAAAGCTGAATACACGACTAATCCACTTGTGAACAGGAAGTTTAAGAAGCAAAATATTAGCAGCATGTTTTCCCCTCCAAGTTTATCATTGCTAGTTTGGAGACATATGTTAAAATTCACCACTGCGCAGGATGCTCTAAAAATTCAGTCTATTTTTCCCTTTAAAAGTTGAATTTTGTTTACTCTAATTTCCTCTAACATAGTAAGTATCTTGGACTGGCTCTTCTACTGGTCTACTCTTATTGAGCCTGGTTCTGCTGGAGGTCTCATTCGTTTGAGAAGGAAGGTGTTGCTTTCCTCTGTCACCTCTTTCTTTTTCAGGGTTAGGAATTGCTACAAGGTCAAGGACTCTATGCAATTGACTGGGCTGACATAAGCCCAGTCAATTGCTTATGACTGGGCTTATGTCAGCCCAGTCATAAGCAATTGAGAATGCCCAATTTTTGGAGAATGCCCAATTTTTTTTGAAATTTCATGAAGTTACTTCTGTATCAAGCTGAATCCTCACCTCAAAAATGAATTGTTCAGCTTTATGCCTTTTTGGAATCACACTAATGTATTTATTCAACTTTTTAAAGTTACAAAAGTTTGTGTTGTATGCCAATATTTTTCTGAAAGCACAACAGATTTGTCTAGAAGTTTAGCATAATACTTCCAATGACAGGCTACACTAGTTATCCTTAAAATAATTTTACATTATATTAGACCACACATACTATAGATGTTTGAAATTAAATGTTAATGTCTAGCTAAAAAAAAAAAGGTAATTTTCCCAAATCTGTAAATTGAAATCTTAAGTGGCTCTATGCTGCCATCTGTTGGTCATGTGAAGATGTGCAATCCAAGACGCTGCCAGTTTCTTTTCTACCAGAAGATGGTGCTCGTAAACTACAGATCAATTTTTGTTGTGACGCTCAGTTTTGTAAGACGTGCTGTAGTTTTAGTAGTTGTTGCAATGTAACGAAAAACATAACAAAGAAGATGCTGTAAAAATGCGAATAAAATAGAAATTAATTACAGGTTAAAATTAAAACTGGAAACTTTTCTTGATGAGCCTGCCTGTTAAAATTGGGAAAACATGAGAGAGATTGCATAAACAAAAAAAAAAAAGGAGTTTATGAAGAATTTATGATCTAAAAAGATACATTTTCTGATTTTGTGGTAACTGCTATTCCTAAATTGAGACTCATCCACAAAGACACAGACATCATTTAGTCTCACACTGAGTTTTGGAAGGTTTATACCCTGCACACTGGGAAATGTCCCACTGGGACTTGAGTCTGCTGTGGGGCTGAATGCGGTTCCCTGCAGACTGAGGAAAGAAAGGAGAAGCAAAGCAGTTTGGTTAGCTGAGAGTTGTCACTGTGAGCTGGGACAAGAACGACGTTTGAGCTCTGCGGTGGTGGGCGTGCGATGCAAAGCTCAAACCCAGTTTAAGGCTCTGTTAACCTTGGCCAGCGGTCAGGCCCCTCCGTCTGTCGCACACCCGGGACTTGGAGACAGAGGGGTGAAATCACTGAGCCTTAAATGCCTGAATACATTTAAATGAATTGGGGGGAGGGAGGTTGGGCACATTACCCGCACGACAGTTGGGGTCCTCTGGCTTTATTCCTTTTGTCAGAAGAGGATATTTTTTTAATTAACTTTTTTTTTTCCATGACAGAATCAAGGTGAGGTTGAAAGCTAGAGGTATTAGTGCCAGTGTTGACATGAGTCGAAGAAACTGAACATGAAAGGCAATGGATGGCAAGCACATAGTGTGCAGGTCACTATCTGGTCAATGCTCCATGGGAATGGAGAATTCTGTCACTGCAACAAACACACTGGGACCCTGGTTGACGCAGACAGGAAAAATCAGATGGGGGGAGGTCGACAGCAGCTGTAGTGGAAAAAACGAACAGCGCCAACACACTCTTCATGTGGACATAAGTGACTTACAGATAACACTTAAAATCAGTTGAAGAGTAAACGTTAATTAGTCTGATCTAATCTGTCACTTTTTAAAGCTTCTTTTGTAAAAAAGAGAACGTTGGGACAATTTTTCCTAATAAAGTTAGAAATAATGAGCAAAGAATTATAAACAATGAGTTATCTTTATAACTTGTTCAAGGGTTAATAAAGAATTAAAACCGTTGTAAATTAGCATATATTTTATTGATCATGCATCAGTCTTACACTTTATATACCACAGTGAATCACGCACAATGCTATATTCTTTTGAAATTTTCTGAAGTTATTCAAAAGATCAATAAAAGTCAGAATTTTGTCAGAATGTCAGATGGATCTCAGTGACCCCGACCTCCAAACTTAATACGTCCACCTTGCTTATGAAATCAACTTTTACTAACTTTTTAGAACAGTAAGACATGAGGAATTGGAAATATATTTTTTTTACAACCTTCTGTCGTAAAAAAAAAAATCTTTTCATTTACAATCATGAGTATTTCAAAAATAAAAATTCTAATTGGGGAAGTGAGATGATCCTCCAGTAATCCAATATTTTTGTCTCACATTTGAAAGCAGCATCTTCAGAGACTTTTCCAAACAATAGACTTTTGCAGTCCCTCGATTCTCTAGTATAGCATAGAAACAAACAAACCAAAATAATAACTCTTCGAAGGCAGGTACTGCTTGATTGAAGTTAAATGATATGTTCATATTTGACTTAAAAGTGAAATTTTCAAATATTTAGCACAGATACACACAGAGTGAGTTGTCTTTCTTCAGATAATTCACACACACTTTAATATACCACCCCCTTCAGTGTACATCTTGCTACAGTGTTTGAAAGACGTGAGGCATGCAGTGAAACTCACTTCTGTAGGTAATTGCAGTTAGCCCGGCCTGCCTGATATCTTGTACTGTTAATAGCTGTTATCCCGGTCACCAAATGGATCAACTAGCAAATCCCGCTGGTTTTCCAACTTGGAACTGGAAACTGCAAACAGTTTACTTTGTCAGAACACGTAGAGGAGATCTACGGTAAATTTTGGCGTTAAAGTAAACATAGAGGAGTAGACATTAGCTGGCATACAGTGAGAAATTATTAATGTGCTGACACAGGATTTTGTTGCGGTGCTCTTTAGAGCTCTACGGGGTGGTGGGCTGCGGGTTTTGGAAAGCTGCTTCTCTTTCAGCATGGCCACATCCTCTCCCTGTGTCTGCTGCTCTCCCTCTCAAAACCGCATCCTTGTTTTCCTCAAAGTTCCTTTAAATGGCAGGGTCGACCTTTCTCGGAGAAAAGGCATCCATCCTTCCACTGACATTTAACTCTGAGGCAAGGGTAACGAGGGCAAAGAGCATGAAATGAGATGAGCCGCGGGGGGTCACAGTGAGACTTGACCACTTGCCACTCCTGCGCTTCCATTAGCCGCTGGACTCCATGGAAGGACACCCTCGGCCTGAAAGGTGAGCCTGAGGCCCTTTGGTTGCTAAAGCACATAAAGCTTAGGAGAGAGAGGAGCGGCCCTGTGATGTGCCGATGCAGAGAACAATTACAGGTCTTTAGATGATCAGGTTAGCAGAGAGTCTTTGCTTCCTGTCCTCCACCCACTCTTTATTTTAGAGGGCTAAATGTCACCATTCATCCTTTTCTTTGTATTGCTCAGCGGGTCAGAGGCATTTAATGGCTGTTTAAGGGCGTCACCTTCATGACACTTAACATTTTCTTATTTCACTCACCGCTCTTGGGTTTATACACATTTGGTTATGTTTAACATTTTGTATTTTTGTAACAATTTAATTCTCGGACTGACCTATTTTTGCATTTAAAACAGACCCCTGCTTGCGTGCCTCTTTGCACAACCCTTCCAGTCATTTCAGAGTGTAACGCCGGTCATTTGTACTGTCTGGCAGGTGTTATCAGTAAACATAGCGGTTGACAGGGATGCGTCACCGTATATTCACATTGGGCTGCCCTGGTCTGTCACAGGAGCAGTTATTATGAAGGCGCGGAGTGACGGAGTTCGGTCTGTGGGTGTCACGTTTCAGCTCCTGCCGGCTCCTCGGAGAGAAGGGTACCTGCAGGGTGGGGAGAGAAGTTCTGCAACCTGCTTCAGCTGCGCGGCAGTAAAAGTGTTATGCAAAGGGTCACTTATCAGGATCACTGGTGATTAATGAACTAAAGATGGTAGGCTGACGCCAAACTGAGAAATAGACACTTTAGTTAAAAAATGTTTTCTAACTGAGTGAGTTTTGAACTTTGTTATTTACTCATGATTATGTATTTCAAGAATTATAAACTGATCATTGAAGCATTTTGCTTTCTAGCAACTAAATAATTTCCTGGCAGTTAAATCAGTGTACAGTGAAAGTATATTTTAGCAATATTGAATTGATGATGAGTACAAACCAGACCGCACCACTTTAGGTTGAACGAGTTTATATGAAACTACTTTTGTACTCATCCTGAAGATCACAACAAATTAACTAATGTTTAAAAAAAAAATCTAAAAAAGAAGATGAATTTCTCAATATGGAAGTACACCACTGTGTACAGGCATGTATTAATTATAGTCACATGTGACTTATGTGACTTTCCATAAGTCACATCATATGGGAAGTGTGACTTTCATATCTTTCTTTTTGGGGGTTCGGTGAGAGGTAATAAAAGAGGAAAAGAATGAATTTTGCTCTACTACACAGAAGGCAGTGAAAGCCCTGGAAATGTTGCCAATGGACCACAGAGCAAACACAGATTGACAGATAAAAACATGGAATCCTGTTCATTACCGGGGGAAATTTCTAGTTTCTAAACCACCTGTTTGGATCTCTGTGGTTTGTGAGAAGATGGCAGACTAATTAGTAGGAACCAGTTTGAAGAGAGGAAGAACAATCAGATTCCACAACAAGCTAAGGATTGAACCTAAAAATCTTTGCAGTCAAAGTCACTCTCTCCTTTTCTAATTACCAAAAAAACCCCCAAACAATTTCTTTTGATATTTCCAAAACACAGGCTGTGCAGCTGGTAGAAGGTGTTCTGCATGGAGTTTGTATGCATGCCAGGGTTCTCTCCAGGTACATCAGCTTTCTTCCACACTCCAAAAACATGACTGTTGGGTTAATTGGTCTCTCTAAGTTGTTCTTAGCCATGATAAGGAGGGCTAGTGGCTTTTTACTTTTATATTTCTTAGGAGAAATGGAGTCCAGGGTGAGGCTGCCCATCTGCACACCCATTCTTGTTGAGCCACCCCCCCATTAAAGTCCATTCTGCAAAATACTGTAATCTCTTAAAGTAAATAATCAAAAACATTACAAACAGTAAAAGTAATTTTTATTACATACAAATAGATTCATCTACTGTCTAAGTATTTTAGAATAGTCTTTTCGATTCATCTAAAATGTCAAAGCTCAGATTTAGACATTGTTTCATTCCAAACTGGAAACCAGTCAGATTTTCTCTTTGTTCTAGTGCTAACTATAAATGTCAGAAGCTGACAACATTATTCCTCTCTGTTTCATGCTCAGTGGTTTCAAATACAAATGGAACATGTTCTCAAACAGATTTGCATGGACAGTGTAAGCATGGCGGGTTTATTAAAATAAAACGTCAGAAATACTAAACAAACTTCACCACATTTATGGAGTCGTTTTGTGAGAACTCAGAAAATCCGAGTTCAGAGTAGAGGGAGAACTCACTAATAGTTTTCCTTTATAAATAATCCCAAATAAAAGTTCCAAAGTACTGGTACTTAAACCAACACCAGTGTTACTCACTGTGCTAAACTCAGGAGGGCACACACTCCCCACTCTGTACATAAAAATGCACATCAGGAAAACCTGTTTGTTGTGCAAGTAAAGTATGGAATAAAATAAAATAAATAAAGCACGGTCCAGCATGCTTCTTCTATATTTTTTACATCTGCATTGTAGTACATAATGACCCTTCTTTTCAAATAAATTGAGAAAACAATCTAGAATCACTCCAGTCCTTGTGAAACTGTCCACATGCACAGCTTGATTTGTTTCATTTTATCAGTGCTGTATGAGCACATTCAATTGACTTAGATCAAATTAAACTGCCTCAAGATGGTACAAGTTTAACACATCTTGCTATGTGTTTTTCAATAATAAATATTTCCACAAGTTCAAATGTGGACTGCAGATCCAAACAAGCCCTTGTTGAGAAAGACATCCACCTATGACATAAACTTTAGGCATTAGCTGCTGTTTTTGGCAATCGACTGCGTTCATATTTTAAAACTATCTTATAAAACCTTAAATGGAAGAGTTACCATCATTAAGAGTTAAGTTCAACTTGACTTCATCCATGTAATCCAGGCATACTTCCACATTCAAAATTCAGACAAGTGATTTGGACGTTAAATGATAAATGATACATAAATATGCATACTTGACTGCTATTCTAAGTCTTAGTGACACTGCTGTTTTCTAGGGTCATTCGGCAAAAACACTCTTTTCACACAAGCGTCACCTCTCCACAGAATTTCAGTAATAATTGCTAAGGAGCTTTTGTAGCGTCTTTCTAAATGAGAACAGGCAGGTTATTAAAAAGTGAAAAAACAAAACATAACCTCCATAAGAGGAAGTACACCAGAGATATGACTGTGTGTTTTCTGTGGACAACCTCTTCTGCTGCCACAGAGCAGTCAAAAAACTCCTTACATAGGATCTTTAAAAAGACTGTATAACACCAACATGTTCTCCACACAAACATGCTGTGTTGTAATACTCTGAATTATGAATGTGTGCTGGATTACGTAAGGAAGACATGGACGCAAGGACCAAAAGAAACAACACCCTCCTCATTATCTCTTCCGCATTCCGTCTGCAAACAAAAATACTGAGGCAACAGGAAAGAAAAAAGGCAACTACAGCAAAAGACAAAAGAGGTAAAACAGCAGTTCTGGCGGAGCTCTGTTGACAACGTTCCAAGGGATGATTTAGCCAAAAAAACCCCGAACATCTGTTGGTTTCCAATGACATCTAATTGCTTGTTTTGGATGTTAAAGCTCCAGTGTGCTGCAGTGAATGGTTTGATAAAGACAGAAACCCAGTTTGCTTTCCTCACTGCAAAGACAGTGACCTAGAGCCTTAAAGCTCTGTTCAGGCATCATATTTATTACTAAGGCAGGTTTAACCTGGATCATATGAAAGGGATAGTTTAGGTGAGAGTTTGTAAAAAAAAAAAAATTACAAGCAGTTAATACCAGATCTGCAGGGAGTGGATCCTAAAACAAGTTCAATCTCAAACACATCACAGAGGTTGATGGAAGCAATGTTTTACCTGCCGTTCCAGTGGTGCCCAAAGTCGATCCTCGAGAGCCGGCATCCTGCATGTTTTAGTTCTCTCCCTGGTTTAACGCAACTAAATTTAATAATGACTCATTAGAAGGTCTAAG
Source organism: Gambusia affinis (assembly GCF_019740435.1). Taxonomy (NCBI): domain Eukaryota; kingdom Metazoa; phylum Chordata; class Actinopteri; order Cyprinodontiformes; family Poeciliidae; genus Gambusia; species Gambusia affinis. The sequence continues at coordinate 8,437,252 of NC_057884.1, read as the reverse complement.
AAGAACACTGACATGCTGAAAAGGTTGCTCCTACCAGCAGGGAGAGAGCTAAAACATGCAGGATGCTGGCTCTCGAGGACCCACTATGGACACCCCTGCTTTAGAGCATCTTTATACCTATTTGGGCAATTATTTAGATGAGAACTGACAATTATTTGCACAGGAAATGGAGGTTGGAGGCAGTGATGGGCAAATAATGGGCAAAAAAATTGAACATTTTCAGTCATTCATCATGACCAAATCCATCCATCCATTTGCTGTATTTACTTTATCCTTGTCAGGGTTGTTGGAGAGGTCAATATGAGGTCAATGGGCAAGATGGAAGGTACAAGCTGGGTTCCCAGTCCATTATGGTGCAACACAGAGACACACATGAACACATGAATGCCTGGTAAAGGCTTGCAAACTCAATACAGAAAGAGCCCAGAATGGGATTCAAACCCGGATCTTCTTGCAGTGATGCAACTGCACCATGATGGCACATCTGTGACAAAATGAGATGATGTGTTTTTTTTGAATTTCTAAAATATTTTCTGTCAGGCAGTTACTCTGACATAAATTGATTTAGCTGCTCATTTCTTAATACTTGTCTCACATGAGTCGATTATTGGTGGTGCTCTGCCACCCCTGTAAATCTACAGACAACAGCATCGTAAGACTTCAAACACATCGAGATAGAGGCCAGAGACCAGAGGCCTTCATCTGGGCATTCCTTAGAAGGTTTTCTGGAGGTGTCCCAGTTTAACCCTGAAGTGCTCTGTCTGCCAGCATGGTACCTAAACGGCAGATGTAGTCCGTCAAACACATGGTACAAACACGTATTAACTTGTTTTTGGCCACTAGTCTCTCTCCCACGCAGTTCCATTCCCTCTGAAGTATCTCATTGCATCAGTAGCTGGTGCATCAGTGGTGTGCACTGCTTTGAAAAGAAGCCAGGTACAACGCGAAGGCAGAGAATACTGAGACCGGCCTTCAAAGGATGAAAGGTTTGGACAGCTTGCGAGAGCTCAAACGCCTGCTCTGCTCTGGTATGAGCGAGCGTTTGTGACACGGGCGAGGGGACAAGTACAAGTGAAAAGGGTGCGTGTGCATGTGGAGTGCAGGCCTGTCATGTAAAATCTATGACACATACAAAGAGGTTACTGTAACATGAGGCTGTCTGTCATACACCTACTCACATGGCTCATCAATCATTTGCTGGCTCCTCTAAGAGTCACTTTTTTGATGTTTTTTTTTTTTTTTTTTTACACTTACAGTACGTCTGTATAATTGAGACGCAAGAGTGCGCAGGAAAAGGAAAAGAAAAAAAAACCTAAATATAAATCCTGCATGTCGCTGTGCTCCCCTTTCTGTGCACAGAGGGAGAGGAGAGTTGCTTAAAAAAACAGAAAAACACCTACAGCTCAGGCCTGCTTATACAACTCAAATGCCTTTAATGTGTTTGGTTTGGATGTGCAATGTCAGACAGATGGCCTGCTAGTCCTGCTCATCACCTGCTCTCTGTGGGCTGTCTAAGGTCATTTACTGATGTAAGTGAACAAATATGTGCTCAAGCCCATGTATAGCATGTTTGTCCAAAGGTGAAAAGACATAGACAGGAAGCTTGCTGTTTGCCCTGAACCCGTGATGAACAGCTGATCAGGTCAGCCATTTGGAAACAAGGCAGAAAAATGTCATTTTTAAAGCTGTTGCAGCTGAAATAATAATAATAATTAAAAAAAATAATAATAAAAAAAAGAAGAGACATTGAGTAAGGTAAATTTAAAAGAAAATATGCTCATATATTTTTCTTCCATTGCTAACATTCACTAAATTAATTATTAATTTTTCTAATTTTCATTCTTTTGAAGGTTTCGGCATTATTGTTTTTGTAGCGGAGGTTTAAACATCATTTCCTGTTCATGGAATTAGCTTTTAAGGGTGGGCATTGTGAATCATCCAGGCACATAGAGTCATTTTATGGCACAATTAAGAAACTATGTTGCCTTCAGTTGCTATAAAAACAATGTGCTTTAACAATATGACTTCAAATTAATTTGACTTTGCAAATTTACCCCTTAAAATTGTTTTCTTTGAAAGAAACTCCTTCAGCACATCATCACAAAAATGCTCCTCCATTATGCTGTTTAAAATCATTCTTACCTGAAAACTAGTTTGCATGATAAGCTCAGCAGACTATCAGCTCCACAAATAGTCACCAGAAGCATTAAAGTCTGTTCGGATATCATATTTATTATTACTAAAGCGGGTTAAGTACGGAAAATGCGAAAGAGATAGTTTGGGATTTTTAAAGTGTGGTGTAAAATGATTACAGGATTACTCAAACATGCATAAAATGATCAAAGGAACACTCCATGTATGTTTTTAATGAGGGAATAACGTTAGAGCATGATATAAAGTTAAATAGAATCAATTATACATTATAACCCCTTGAAAAATTTTTCTTTTTTGTCACATTACTTCCATAAACTTCTGTGTATACTAAAAATATAAAATACTGTATTAGCTACACGCTGGATGACTGTAGCTCAGTGGGAAGAGTAATCATCTGGAGTTTGACTTTAGCTACCTCTATTGCATATGACAATATTTCATAAATAAAATAATTTTATTTTTATTTTTTTGCATCTTTGTATTGAAAACACTATAACTGGAATCCATTATTCTGAACAATAAAGCATGTCACACTTAAAGTTATTTATCGTTTTCTGTCTACTAAGCAGTTATGTGCTGTGTAGTGTTGGTCAATCACATTAAAATAAACACTTGTGGCATACATTTGCCAGCAACACATCGCTCACATTTAATACAGGAGAAAACAGAAACAGTTTGTTATTCAAATCAGTTAATATGCTTTTTAATTCTGCAGCCACACACGTCCAGAACAGCCTTGTTGCAGGGCTGCAGATGGTTGCCACCAAAATGGCATGATTACAGAGGAAAGCTGTGGTACGATTTGGACGGCGATCACTTTGAGGGCCAAAATAGCTGCACTGGTGGTAAATAGATCGAAATAGCCTACGGTGTCCAGTTCACAGGCCTGCTGCCCCACTCTTTGATCTCTGGTCCTAATGAGTTTTCAGAACACAGCCAAAGATGAGAAGACAGGCCTTTTTTCTCTTTTTTTTAAAGGAGACATGGGGTAAGAACTGCTGTAAGCAGGACTGAGATGTTGCTTCAGTTAACATTAGTATTCCCTTAAGTATTCCCTGCTACATTAGTAAAACCTGCCCAAGCGGCTCTCCAGATGCAAGGTCACTATCATCATTACAGTAGCAACTAAGTTTGAGCCTACAAAAACCCTTGCAGGGTTATGGAAAGCATACATTAGTTGGTGATACAAAATGCCTTTTCTACTGTAAACAGATAGCTTAATACTGTCAATAATTCCCTTTGTAGCGATGCCACTTCCCCGCCCCGTCCTGGGTGGATCTCGTAGTTGGATTTGTTGGGAAGGATTAAGTACTAAACCACCAGTGGGCTGAGACGTTGCCAGGGGAGAAATATTTGTTAAACTGCAAAGTGCTTGTGTACAGCACATTCTGTTAAAAGCAAAATCCCTGTGTGAGAGTATGCAGCTGGAAATGTAATCAAAAGGAATATTTAATGTCTTCCCCAACCCTCGTTCAGATTCAGCATGCGGTGCACTTTGGAATGCTCACGCTCTCCTTTTAACGGTGACAGGCATGCATTAGCTCCCCACATATTAGCCTCATATCACTCACATGAACCACACAACCAAAGAGCATGCAGTGATGAAGCAGCAGGAGAGACAGGGGAGGAGTGGGTTTGTCTTAATTATTTATTTTTTAAACGTGCTTAAGGAATGTAATTTAGTGAATTCTGGGCAAGGCTTTTTGTTGGCAAATAAGTAAATTACAGTTAACTGGATTTTCGGGCCGGCTCATCTTCACTGATCATTTCTCTACGTGGAAATTATTGAACGTGCCTAATCATATCCAAACCCCCTCAAAGGCTCCAGAAGAGCAGGGACATCAAAGAGTGGATGACAAGACAGACAGATTCACAGTTAAAATTAAAATAAAAATATCTAAAAAACACAAAGGCCAAACCAGCACAGTGGCACCTGACAAGTGGAACACAGTCTCTCCACCTTAAGATGTGCATGTCGCTACCATCCATCTTTCATCAAATCTTATTTCCGTTTTTCTTTTTTTTTTCTTAGCCATCAAAAGACTCATGCTCAGGCACAGCCAGGCGGGTTTTTTTTTTTTTTTTTGCATCATTAGAGCCAGTGGGTGTATTCTGAGACAGACTAATGACAGCTCGGCTTTTCCACCTCAAACAGAGCCATTGCTCATTTCCACAAACAGATACATATGAATAGATGGGAGTTTTCGCAAAGATGGAGCCTTATCAAATATTTCCTTTCACAAACCGAATGACTCGCCGCTGTGCCTGAACTGTTTCAGTTTCAGATCTATTGTGTGGCCAGCGTCGGTCATGTTGATGTGGAAATTGTTGTTCTGTCTGTGCGGCTCTCTCATAGGCTAGCTGATGAGAATGAACTGGAACAATGAAAAAATGATTGGCAGTGTCTTTTAGTGTGATGATTTTACTACAAGCTTCATATCTCCAGTATTAGCTTTTCAGTGAAAAATCTAAAATTTTACTTTTCATTTGATTATAGCCATTCAGTTGAAGAAGTTCTACATGAAACCAGGTTGATTGTGAGACTGGTGAATCACTTCGTTCTTGATTTGGCCAAATGGTTTTAGTAATTATCTTCCTGAAAGACTCAAGTCAAGGGCGACCCATTTTCAGGTTTTTTTTTTGTTTGTTTGTTTGTTTTAGGCCGTTTTTCCTATTGAAAATATCATTGCATTTTATAGAGTTCATTAATCTACGCACATATATTATACTACCAAACCTACCCAGAGTGCCTCTTGGCAAAAAAAGGAATAAACTTTAGAAGCAATAACATTTAAATAGACAAATCTCCGTTATTGTACATTTAAAAAACTCAGTTCCAGTCCAAGTTAAAATTCCGGTGTAGTTTGGGCAACTTTTCACATTTATATTTGTTGTGTTCGGACAGAAAAGGCCTTTTTTGGCATAACTCTTAAACAACTGCTTCCTATTTAGATAGCATCTAATCGGTGTTATGGAGAGTTTGGATATTCTAAAATGTACCTATTGTTCTAGTTCTTAAACAATCAGCTTTAGGAATTATTTTCTTTTCATTACCACTCTCCTGAACGTATGTAACAAGATAAATCTGGATTTTCCCCTAGTCTTGTTTCTCGTAGTTCCATTTCTAATATTTTTGCTTATAGACAAGGGCACATGTGTGCAGGGAGATGCACATTTGCCTCAACTGAACTGCATTTTCCGACGTCCTTCCCAAATTGAATGGTGTCTGAGAGAAATGTGTCAAGACACATTTGTATTTTAGGAAAACAAAAAGTTGCAAATTGCTACCTAACAGCTTCCAGTCTAGATACTGTGAAGAATAATTTTGAGTTACATTTGTTTCATTGAATTTGTTGGTGATTCCAATATGTTTGATATCAGTTTTACCCCAAAAAACAAATCTTGTGAAATTTTCAGAGCAATTTAACTTCAAACAATGACTTTTTCACTTCTTGAAGGAGCACCAATGAGTGTGGGGGGTGATAAATTTCTCATTTTGCTTCCAGAAAGTTAAGCACCGTAAAATGAAGTCCTCCAGCGCTTTTATATTCTAACACTGTACTTCACAATCTTTCTCCCCATTCATTTTCCTTGCTCCTGCTTGACTCCGTTCTCCGTCCTAATTCCGACGCGGTTTGCATGCCAACGCCAATGCTCCCCGTAAGAGCAAAAGTGTACACCGCTGCCATAAATCAGCACATATTGTTACGTCACTCCACTGCTTCGCAGCGCCTCAGCTTTTTACCTCACTTTTGATCTCAAAGATATTTGTTGACCCAAAAGTAACAACCTGTTTTAGCAGCCCATCAAGACTGTCCCAGCGGATAAGCGTGCAGGTGCAGACACCTCCAACCAAAGTGTGTGCGCTGACCTGGCCCGTTATAGAATATGAACAGGCAAATGCAGTGGCCCAATTTTCCCGCGCCAGCTCCAGTTGGAACTGCAACATGTTGACAACACTTCATAACCTCCAACATCTCACCCCCACCAGCACCAAACCTCTGCATTTGCAGCGGCCCAGAGCGATACAGATTAGATCGTAATATGGATTGATCCCTTCTCCCGCTCCCTCCCACCTCTCGTTCTCACACACAAATTATGGGTGCGTGTGGATTCCTGTGCCTCACGATTTGTGTAAAATTTGTAAGCTGCATTCACCAAAAACCACAGCCAGCTTCCGATTCCTCCCCTGCTTTCTGTTTGGCTCCCCTCCCCATGTATTATTTTCGTATTCTGGGCCTTTCTGTGAGATTAATTCCTCTCTTCCCATCTTTGGGCTGTCAGCTCGGGGTATAGAGTCATTTTTTAAAAAGGCTGCTGTTCCTGGGGACGGGAGACTGATTGAGTCGTGGCCTTTTTCTGAGTGGGTAAAGAACAGGATTAATGCGGAACTCTTGAAACCAACAAGTTGGGAGAAAGAAAATACACACGCCGAGAAAATGTCCTGTGGGAAAGAGTTAAATAATGAAGGTCTATAAACGAAAGAATTATGCAATGTATTATTAATTCTTCATGGGAATACACGTACATGAAAATAATAGTGCAACCTTTTAAAATGAATAAATGATAATCAGACTGCTGTGACTTTATGAAGTGCTGAAGGCGCAAAATGTAACTGTGCTGCTTACCTGTGCAATTGACTTTTCACTAAACTCTCCCCGTGAACAGCGATTGTCCCATTGTGCCTGAGGGCTGCTTTTAAAGCTTCCTCTGCAGGCCAAAGTGCTACTCAAGGGGGACTGCTGAAAGCAGTGATGTCACATTTTTGAAATATTAAATTGGTCCCTTTTCTTCCTCACAGCGCCCGCTGCCCACTAAAAGTATTCATGCCCCTTAAACCTTTCCACATTTTGTCACACGAACACGAACAATTTTATCACAGTGGAATATGATGGGCCGAGACAAAATAGAGCAAATGTTAGGAGGGAGAAAAATATATTATGGAATAGAATTTAAAAATGGGTAAAAAAAAAAAAAAAAAAAAAAGATAAAGGAAAGCAACACTTGTCACTTGCCAACAATGGTGGCAGCATCACGCTGAGGGGGTGCTGTGATTTAAACAGCCACATGTCAAAGGTCATGTCAAGGAATAGTCACATGTTAAAATAAAATAATAGTTTTTGTTAAATGTTTTTGTCATATAAAAAATAAAGTGAAATCTTTTCAAAATTCATCATGAAAGACAGCTTTTGTTAACAAGTACTTAATACATCTATCTATCTATCTATCTATCTATCTATCTATCTATCTATCTATCTATCTATCTATCTATCTATCTATCTATCTATCTATCTATCTATCTATCTATCTATCTATCTATCTATCTATCTATCTATCTATCTATCTATCTATCTATCTATCTATCTATCTATCTATCTATCTATCTATCTATCTATCTATCTATCTATCTATCTATCTATCTATCTATCTATCTATCTATCTATCTATCTATCTATCTATCTATCTATCTATCTATCTATCTATCTATCTATCTATCATTAGGTTTTTGTTACTCAGATTAAAAACAATACCAAAAAAATCTTTTGCATATTTGCTTCCAGTACATGTTTCACACTGGAAGATTATTGGTGGCATACTGCAAAAAGAAGAATCAAAGTAGTAATTTTACTGCAGGTAAGGCTTTAACGACTCCTGACTTTTCAACAAAATCTCTCCTCAAACCCCCTGAACTATTATTTTAAGTTTAAAAAAAACAAACAAACAAACAAATAAATGCACAATAACAGCAAACTATCAGTCATTTGTCAGTTGACATCTACCTTGAAGAAGGTTCAAGGCAGTAAGTATTGACTCTTCCCATAAATTTGAAATATTTCCCTAATAAAAGCCATTCATACCTACTGGGAATGGTTTTAACTGCCGTTCAATGCACCGCTATAATGTTTCAATGAAGGTTTAGAGCCACAAAACCTGGTTTGTGGCTTACCAGGAGACAAGTTATATAGCTGTATGTCAATAACACATAATTTACTGAATAGCATTTAAAATGGTCACTACCACTGGAAAAACCAATGGTCATTTGCTCTCAATACGTATTATCTTATTATCTTTTTGACTGTGCATCATTAAATTGTTTTAGCTGCTGTGCTGAAACATTTCTTCACCTGGACCCGCTCCGTGTCCCCTGGAAAGCACATTTGCATTCACCAAGGACTTCCTGAGATCTGACGTTCTCAACAGAGGGAGTGAATCAGAGGTTGGACCTGCACTTTCTCATGAACCCTTCCCAACACTCTGTCCGCTGCTCTCCTCCGCCCTTCCTTTGCCCACTTAGAGCTGAAAAGCTGATTAAGCACACATTGATTAGCGCTGCCTTATTAGCATCCTGTTTGTGGTGACCCCCCCACCACCCCAATCTACCATTTCCAAGCAGCGCACACACGCACACGCACATGCCTAAACACGCACTCAAAGCCTGGCTACCTCTTTCACTGAACCCCTTCGCTGCTCTGAGTCAAATGGATTAACAAGCATAATATTTCTGCCAGGGACAGGAAATCACTGAACACTTGTCAGGGAGCTGGCAATCAATGTAATTCACATCACTGAACCCCCTCACCCCCACCCTGCCCTGCCCTGCTGCCAGCATGCACCCCCTAACTCAACCCCACCGTCACTGACCTTTCTGCACCACCTTTATTTTCTCCACCTCGGAAATCTTGCATGAGCATCCAGCTCTTACACTTAAATTTGCATTTCTTTGCATATCCAATCAGGCAGATGTTGAGCTCCAACATGCCCTCCCCCTCACTGAAGACGCACCAACTCCCTCACCCTCCACACACACACACACACACACACACCCACACGCACACCCACGCACACGCATGCACGTGTTCCTACACGCAGCTTAAAGTCTGTTTGTACTTCTCCCTCCATCTTCTCATCATCTCCTTCCCTGCTGAGTTTAGACCATCACAGCAAGTCCTCACCAAGGCACCATGGTGTGTCTCCAAGGTTAACTAAATATATTAAAAGCTGTGTTTTTTTTTTTTGTTTTTTTTTTTTTTTACTGACTATGAGCTTATGCAAAACATTTTCTTTTTGTTTTATATTTTTTGCAAGTTTTAATTTTCCGACATAGCGTCTACATTTTTAAACACTTGTGAGGAAAATGAACTTATACCCAAGGGACCACTGCATTCAGTTCACTAAATGATGAGAAATTAAACTATCTTCCTGGAACTGAGTCAACATACACTAAAATATGTGTTCGGGTAGCCGTCCAAATGTGACACATTCTTTGGTGAAATAAAGAAAGGAGAAAATAAACGTGTTGCTGATTTCTCCATTTGGCCATCTGTTGCTGGAAGATGCACACAGCAAGAGATGAGAAGGAAAGAGCCTGAATGACTGAATGAATGCATTTTGTACCTGTTCTTAGTTGGATTATTGACAAATACAAGCATTTCAGTGATTTTGTTTTGCCCAAAGTCATGTAGGGAGGAAAAAAAAAAAGAAGAAAAAACAAAATAGATTTTCAAATTTTATTCTTTTGCAACCACAAACCTCAGTGAACACTGTCTGTCACAGAAGATTTATTAGCATCTAACGTTGTGTTAAGTTTTCAAAAAAAATTTGTATTGATGACAGCGGAGTCCGACCACTGTGCAAAGCCTTCTCCAGAACATCACAAAGACTCTCGATTGGATTAAGGTCAGACCTCTGCGGTGGCCGATCCACGTGTGAAATGTATGTCTCTTGCTCCAGCTTGGCGTTGTTATCTTGAAACATTCTAGTGTTATTGACTTTTCTGGGTCGCTCTTCCATGACGTTGTTGCATCAATAGATTCTCCCACCTGAGCTGAGACTATGTGCTGTTCCTGTGTGTCAACTGGCTGCTTTTCTGATAAATGCTCTCTACTTGCTCGGCCTGCTGGTTTAGGCAGACTGCCATGTCTCGGTTCATTTACAGCTGTGCCATGTTGGAACATGGTTTTATAACCTAACCTTATTTCGGACTTCTCCATGACTTTCTTTCTGATCTGTCTGGCATTTTCTTTGGTCTTCCTGATGCTGCTTCTTCACCAGTTTTTCTCTTGTAAACTTATGAGGCATCACAGAGCAGCTGCACTTATGCTAAGAGTAAATTATACTCATTCAATAATTAGCCAATTTTATTTGCGACACATCCCGCACCTTGTGCTGTTCTTTCAACAAAATCCAATTCAAATACGTTGATGTTTGACGTAACAAGAATAAGTTTAATGAAAAGCCTTTACAAGCCATTGCATTTTTCAAACAACACCAAACGATTTAATAAGAAGCAATAAGGCCACAAATAAATTTCAATGTTGCACAGACATTGAGAGGCGTTGTGTTTTTATTATCAGATGAAAACGCTTTGCTATTCATAGAGGTTTCTTTTCCACCTGCTGTGAGCTTTGTGGAGTGTGACAAATAACCCAGCAGGTCTGGAGCCTACAGCTCAGTAAGTATTCCAACAATGCCATATTACTGTATTAATATTTAAAGTCTAATGTTTCCCAAACTGGCCTTCAGACAGCAGGCTAAGGGGCCCTCTTTACCGTAAAAGCCTGCTGCTCAGTGGAGTGTCATACATGTTAGTATTGTGTTAAATGTTTGCTCGGTGGAAGGAAAAATTGATCAATGATAATGAAATTTTAATGCTGCTTGGAGAATTTCCACTCGTACATGCCATGGCTCATATCTAGCTGACAGGAGATGCTACATGTAAATGGCTGTAAAATGTTATCTTTTTAAAAAAAATTAGAATAATTTAAAATTATGAATAAGGCATGTTATTCACAGTCGTAGAGCATAGCAGACAAATATGGCAAAAAAAGAAAAGAAAAGAAAAAGACACATTATTTGCCTTAAATGGGACATTTTCTAACAATATTTGAGCAAACTAAAGGTCTTTCCAAATACTTTGGATCCTTATGGTGCATTCACACCAGCCTTGTTTAGTTCGCCTTAATTGAACTCCAGTTTGTTTGTCTAGAAAGTCAGGTGCCTTTGGGGAATGCTTCAACTATTTGGGGATGTGTGAATGCACAAAGTCTGGTCCACCCAAAAATCTAAGCTCAGTTTGGTTGAAGCGAACAGTGGCATAGGAACGCCAAGTGGACCGGAGATCACACAGATGACTTTTTGGCAAGTTCTGGCATATTATTTAATGTATTCATGTTGATTAATTTGCATTGTACCCTTTATAAAATAAAAATAATATGTAATTTAAATTCACATTGGCAAGGCAAGGACTAGCAGCAAAGGAAAGTGAAAGAATAAGACAAATAGGCAAACTTCAGTATCTGAATCTCTTTCCGGGGGAAGAGAAGAGCACCACATGTGGAGAAAATTTAGATTTCCACCTTGGTCTCCTTGTGCATTTTTGTGAGTAGTTCCACCTCCTGCCTTTGTTTCCTTCCATTGAAAATCTTACATCAGGATTCCCCAATGACAACCTGTCCACGGGGTTTTTCCTGCTGTCTCATAGTGAAATCTACAACACCGAGACAAAAGAAGAAAGCTAATAAATGAATGACTCAACACTTACATCTCTTTGCTTCTCTTGTTCATCCCAGACCAGACCACAAAAAAAATTATTCAAGTATCAGCCATCGTGTGCTTTTAGAATGCAAAAAGACAAAAAATATAATAAATAAATAATAATAAAAATCTTGTCCTCTGCCTACTCCGACCTTGACTCACCGGCAGCTTTTTGATCCTGATGCTTAAAATCTCATTCAAGTCATTATCGCTCTAAGCGCTGCCAATGTGTCAGGGATTCATTACAAGACCAATTAAGAAAACATTTATGATTTAAGAAAAAAATTCTTGGGAGACATACATCAGCCACAGTCGCACGTCGTCCCGCGACATACATTGCACACCTTATGGCAAAATGTTTTATCTGCTGTGCACAACCAGACCGTTTAGTTTTTTTTTGTCCTCCTGTTCCTGATCTCGCTTTTGGCTCAAGAGTCTGTGGAAGGATTGGCCTCGCTTGCTCGAAGTGGCAACCAGCAGCTATGTGTAGGAACAATCTAATGCGATCTTGTATTTGACTAACAGTTATAGTTGGTGTTGATTAAACGTTAGTGGAAGGTTGCCGGATCCAGTCGATGCTGCAGGTTCATTTTATAGGATGGAGAGGAGGAACGCTGCACTGCAACTGAACCCGCAATCGTAGATCAGCAGGGGGCAAGTCTCTGACGTATGTGTGCATATGAACGCTGGCGCACGTTACGCCAGTGTATATTTTTGAGTGCGCGCGTGTGTGTACAGGAACGTTTGCCATAGCTGGGATGGAAGGAACAGATGGGCGGGGGAAGTGGACTCCTGTGCCTGAGGAATACTGTGGCGCTGAGGATCAGAGTGCCGCCTACGTTCCACCCTGGGCCCTAGTTACCCACTACAGCACATGGAGCCTATCCAGCACCAGCCCATCATGGACCAGCCCCCCACGCCATCTGTCTCCTAGGACAGACAACCCCCCACCACCACCACCACTTTCCCTTCTCTCCTCCTGCTTCTCAGTGCTGTGTCTTCGCCAGCCCCGCTCCTTTGCCACGCCACCCCCATGATATGAAAAATAAATAAATTAATAAGGAAAAGAAAAAAAAAAAAAAAGCTTGGTTACATGAATGTTATGTGTTGCTTTTTGGAGCTCTGGGAAGACAGAAGGAAACTGGAGCGATGACTCAAGATGGAGAACATGAGCCAAGAGCATTTAATACCATACATTAAGAAGATAAAGCAGAGATTTGTTTAGAATGCTGTTCTGTTTTCTCATTTGATAATTGGTTTTAATAACAGCTTCAAAGGCAGCTGAAACACGGAGAGAGGGGAAATGGACTTTTATCAAGTCAGTGGTTATTGCAAAAAGGAAAGAAAGAAAAAAGAAACCTTGTAAAATACACCAGTCATGTATGTTATGTTTACAAGCTTTGGGGCCCCTGGTGGGCTTGGTAACATTAAGGAAATAATGATGAGCAGAAAAAGGTCACAGGAGGGAATATGACCTGCATGCGTTAATATTCATAAGAAGATATTGCAGTGTCGATAGTTTATTATAACTTCTTGACACCTTAAGTTTTTACTGTGCACTATAAATAAATAAAGTGTCACAAATAAAGCAAAAACAATAAGGCATTACTAAAAAAGCACATGACTTTATCATTTATTGTTAACCATTTATCTTACTAAAAATGTATAGCTTTTCTATAAAGTCTTCTTCCAGTTAACTTTGCTGGTTTGTTAGGCTAATGCTAACATGTTTACTCTGTACTTTGACATTACTTGTTCATAACGTGGCTCATGCCATAGTTGATTGCGTGCAAACAAAATATACATAAAACGTTGTTTTTCCTGCCTCCTAAGCTAAATGTTTTATTTTGACCATTGAATACATAAAATATGATGACTTGTATTTGAGCTATTTTCTACTCATCTCTCTCTCTCTCTCTCTCTTTTTTTTTTTTTTACATCAGCAGCTGTTATGGCACAATAAAGAGCGTGACAACATTTAGACCAGGGATCTACTGCATTTGTAGTTTCTCTTTTTACTTGATTTCACTTTGAAAATTAATTGAAAAGTTAAAAACTATTTGATTGCCAAGAAAAAAAAAACTGTTTTTGTTTGATCAACAACGTAATATGATGATTAATAATAATAATGCTAAGGTGCAAGACATTTGTACTTTTTGTTTTGATGTAACACCTTGATAATTTGGCTCCTAGCATATTTTATGCAGTTATAATTCATAAACCATATAAAAAATGTTCTGGTAAATTGAGTGCTTTACTTTGACAGTTGTAAAATTTAAATAGCAAATGTTACAGCTGTGGTCCTGCTGGGACAGCTGGGGATGTCTGCTGTCTGCAGATGACAGAAAGCCAGAGGACTCCAGCTGCCAACACACTCTTTTCACTATGAATGTCTATTAAGAAGAGTTAAAAATGCTCATGGTATTAAGGCAAAGACATTAGGTCAATAAAATAAAACGCACCACCCACATATACATCCTAGGTGACATTACAGACAGACATGGCATATTAAAAAACTTACTTAAAGAAATGTACTTTCTTAAAGAAATGTGTGGGTAAGACATCCAGACAGCAGGAATTGGAGCTTAATTGACTTATAATTTCTTCTAGGGTTTTATAATTAAGTAATTGAAATTGGGTAATTTTTCCTATATTTGTTTGTTTGGGTACAGCACTGGAACTGGCTTTAGAGTGGATGACTCTTTATGTTCATTACACACATAAAGAGTCATGTGAATTACACTATCATATGGTGGAGTGCACTGTTGACACTGTGTTCTTTGGTATATATTAACTTGTGTACCAAAGCGCACAAGTTAATATTAGTCTTGTTTTCTGAGGTACATGAGTAGAGTATAAATACATTTTATACTGTGTTGGTTTTAAAAACAGCTTCAAAGGCAGCCCACGATGTGGAAATATTTGTTGGTGTCCTTCTATACTGAGCAAACACATTTATCTACTATACATGGAAATTGATATATTTTCTTCCACTGTGAACAGAATTCTGACTTTTATTTGATACTAAACAAATTAAGATGGAATGGACATAGAAGACGGTAATCTTCATTTACTATTTTGAGACAAACCATTTGGAAGAAATTGCTGCCAACACTTGATCTTTGTACTTCACAATAAAATGTCTGTATTTCCCAACAGTTCACCTTCTGTGAACCAACAGAAGGTTCTCTCTTCCTGAACAAAATGTTCAAGTTGTCTCTGGTTTGAAGAGTGGTGACCCCAAACTTCAGTTTTCAGATCCTTTCAGAGAGGTTCAGTGGTGTTGTTTTCTTGTTTTCTATTAATGTGACTGGAATAAAAAAAATCTCCTGCTTGGACCCATCGATCCAAAAGACATTGTTGCAGAAAGTTTGGGGTTTGTCAACACACATTTGCTCCTGGATTTTGTTCATTGAGTCCATCATGATTCCAACATGCGACGAATGTTGGAATTAAAAATGTTTTCTACCTCTTTTGGATCTGGACTATGCATATGTTGAACCTGGAGCTGCATTATCTCCTTCATCCTCATCCTGGCAAGATGGCACAGATTAATAGGCTCCTTAAGGGCACCAACAAATCTGTCTATATCATTTTAACATATCTTTTGGAAAATAAACAAAGTATTCCAATCTTTTCATGGTTTTACTTGCTTAAAGTGCTGCACTCTAAAGACATTCCGCTGCATGCAAGACAACTGTTTAATTACGTCACTTTTCCAATCAAACAAGACTGAAAATGATTATGAATTTAACTGTAAATATGTTTTCTGTTTCTAAAAGTAAACAAAAAGTGAAATGGAAAACAAAACAAAGCTGTTTTTCCTCTGGTCACCAGAGTCTTTTTCTATAAAACAACACTAAGAAATATTCCTCACACCGCCTGTCTTTTGCTAGACGACAGCACAGTGCATGTTTTATGATGCATCCTCTCTTTATGACAGCTTGCGTTGAAACGAGGGGCTTCTTTTAACAACACACACACGCTCCAGCGAAGGAAAGTCGAGCCAGCATTACCTCATGTAAACTTCTCAGTCTGCATCTTGGTTGTTTTGTAGGAGTATTTCTCCGGAGGGAATATACTGTTAGCACAGCTTTTTGAAGTTGTTGCCGCTTTGAAGCAAACAAAAATGACAGAGAAGCAAGACAAAAGTGTTTGAAAATCAACCGAATGCAGCAAATTTTCACAGGCATCGCAGCTATTTTTTATATTTTTTTTCATTTTCTGTTGGTGCTCTTTTGCAAGGCAACTTTGCGATGGTGAGATCTAATTTGACGTGACACTAAGATGAAAGTAAAGTGAGAGTATTTATCTTCTATGCAGTCCACAATCAGTCTCCTTTTTAATTTTAATTTAATAAGATAACATCCAGTATCTTGTTTAGCTGGGAAAACCTTTGGCTCCTCTCAGTCACCTCTTATCCCACCGGCGTCCCCTCTTCCACTAACCAAGTTGGGGTGTCCGGTGTCCCGCAACGCCCGGATCCTCTGGGGTCTGTTGAAATAATGAGGCTGGATAATGAGACAATGCTGCACTGAAGCTCTGACACCATGCTGGGTGTGAAGGTTGGTTTGGGGTGCAATAAGGGCTGATAATGAGAGACAAACTCTTCCAGGTGGGTGCTGTGTGAGGAAGGCGTTTTGGAGGTAGCCACAGCAGGAGGCTCAAGCCGAGCCGGTAAGAAAATGGAGTGAGAAGAAGATGGGGAACAAAGACAAGCAACAAAATGGTTTTGAGAAGTGTAAGAAAAAACACAGCTCGCAACAAATTAATGAAGATGGTAAACAGCTGGACATCTGCTACTCTGCAAACATACAGTGCGCTTGTGTACGTATGTGTTTCGACGGAGGCTTACAAAAGTATTCGCACCCAAAGAATGTTTTCACATCTTGGAACACTGGGACCAAAGAGTTGCCATTTGTGATGTGGACGTAAAAGAACACGTGGTGCAATTTGTTTCTGCAAAATTTGAAAGATGTGGCACGAGTTTATGGAACAATCCTTTCCGTCAATAAAAGCTGCACATTTTTGTGGTTTGTCTCAACCAGCTTTGGACATCTAGAAACAGACATCGTTGCACATTTATCCCAGCAGAGTAGCTTAAACTCAGTCAGATTTGATGGCGAGCATCTATGACAGGAGTCTCAAACTCCAGTCCTTGAGGGCCGCAGTCCTGCAGTTTTTAGATGTTCCACAGGTACAAAACACTGGAATGAAATGGCTTAATTACCTCCATCTTGTGTAGATCAGTTCTCCAGAGCCTTAATGACCTAATTATTCTATTCAGGTGTGATGCAGCAGAGGCACATCTAAAAGTTGCAGGACAGCGGCCCTCGAGGACTGGAGTTTGAGACCCCTGATCTATGATGTTTTACAGTGTACAACAAATAGTTGTGAATATATTCTCCCCAGTTGTGCTCTGTATCTCTGTAGCTCCTCCAGAGTTAACGTGAGCCTCTTGGCTACTTCTCAGAATAATGGACTCCTTACTCTGCCTGCTAGTTTGGATTAATGGCCATTTGTAGATGATAGAGTTTGGCTCATGGGTCCTTCAGTGGTGACCCCACGTAACTGCTGTGTTGCCTGGTCTCCATGAAGCTGTTCTCTAATGGTTTTCAACAGAACCTTTGAGATAAACTTCACAGATAAACTGCGATTACAAACAATTGGCTGATTTATAAAGATAATATTATTTAGAGAGCAGCGAAGGAAAGGGGACAGAATTCAAAAAGTATCTGCACTTTTCAGGCTTTCTTAATGAAGCAATCTTTAGAGGTTATATATAACTTTTGTTCCTGCACAGGTATATGAGAACTACTTTGAGTTGATATATGACTTCCCATAAACACCAACAAAATACACTGAAGTTTGTGTTTGTAATGAGTGTGAGAAAAAAACAAAAACAAACTAGGACTACTTTTTCAGGAGCTGTACTGTGAGTCTTAAACTTGATCTTAAACCAATGACAGAATGGAGGAAGCCTTAAATTTTATAGTTTCATCTTCAGATTTTTAGCTGGAAGTAACCCGGGCTTATTAAGAGGGAGAACAAACATTGACCTTAATTCTCCTCCAGCTCTTCCTGTAATGATGTGACTTTTATGGAAGTAAGGGGGTGTTAATTTAGTCCAAGACATACAAAGATTCTTTATCTTCCCTCTGTGTTTTATTAACATAGCTGGGAACATTTCCGCTAAGGAGTTACTGAGTGAGCTTAAGTCTCAGACATGCCACCTTCATTTGTGCTTCCGAAGCATAATTCAGTGAGTTTTGGTCATATTTCTCCTTTCCAGCTTTTTTTTTTTTTTTTCAACTTTTCCCTATTTCAGATTAGAGAAGAAGTACACACACACACACACGCACACACACACACGCACGCCCACTCACACACACATACCCACCCACACACACACACATATATATATATATAAATATATATACGTTATTGAGTATGAATAGCTCTTGGAGCCTGCAATAAACAGAGACCCCCACCTACACAGGCATGCAGGGCCAAAAGAGTTACATTAATTCCTCCACCCTCAGGAGAGCTGAGTATTGATTGGGTCTTTGTGTGGTTTGTCACAGGTGATCACAATGATTGGGACACTGCTCAAGCGTGTTTTCCGGCGCTCCCCCGAAGGAAGCAGTTAAGGACCTAAAGAGCACAAACTGACTGGCACTACGGGGAAAGTATTGTTATTTCATGAGTCACTTCTCTGCCCCGTCAAATGGAGCAGAAAAATGACTGACAGGCGCTGAAGTAACATATCAGATGAATGTGTTTGTTCCTGCGGACAATGGCAGTTTGCACATAAAGTCTTTCCCTTGCACTACATGTCATTAACCATCAGTCAAGATGAACATTGGCACTCAGACTATATCAGATTATCTAAGCTTTGCTTTCACTCAGTTGTCACGCACCTCCTTGTCTTTTCTGACATTGCTTTCCTGCAGGCACACACATCATGCCGGACTAACACAGTGAAGCCTCTTGTTCCTGAACCAGGAGTTCACACAGAGGCGCTAAAAGAAAACAGCCCATCTCTTGTCCATTCTCACCTCTTCAGAGCCGCACCTTTGTTCATGTCACCTTTGCTTCACTCTCTCCGAGGGACCATGCACCTTCATGCATGTGCAGCTGGTTCTATATTATTTATTGAGTTACTTCTGTTTGTCAATAGTGATTAGTAAAGCGGTGCAACATTTCATGAAACTTTGGAAAAAAAAGGATTGCCCAAATGACCTTTTGCTCTTTTTACATTCTAGATATTGGGGACGTTGATAATCGAGAAACAAAAGGGCCACAAATAAGTGACTAAATGACAACACTTACATATGGGATAAATTAAATAAAATTTAAATAACCAATAAAAAATGCTTAAAACAAAATCAGTAAGATAAACAATTAAAATTCAAACTTGTGTTCATTACTTGCTAACATTATATATGTAAATATTCAATTGTTTCATAGCCAGATTATGTTTTTAAATAATCCGAGCTGAGATAATAGCTGCATTTCCATTACAAATGTGTGCAAAACTTTCTTGATATTCTGGTGATATCACAATAACACAATTTTGCAATGGCGGCGTTTCCATTAACTGATAAACACAATTAAGTCATTAAAAAACAAGCAGAGTCACTCCCTGTCGTCTTCTTCATGTTTTCCTCCAGTACCAGTCATTACTGATCACATGACTCATGATGCGAAAAAAAGTGTTTCCATCGCAGTTTTACAAAATTTAGATAAAGTCGAAAAACCGCCTCATCCTAGTGCCAAAACTTTTTATCAAAGAAAACAAAATTATGTTTTTAAAAATTGGTGCGTTTCCATTGAGCAAATTTATTGCAATTCGCACAATTATATGGTGAATGGAAATGCAGCTTGTAACAAATAAGAAATGTAAAATTCTGTCCTTTATTAGACTTTCAAGTCTGATTTTAAATCTAAAGATGGTTCACCACATGGCCTTGGGAGTAGATGAAGTGAAGTAGAAGGCGGGAGGGGAAGTGGTGCAGAACATCAAGTACTTGAGAAACACCAAGGGCAAGAAGAGAAAGTTTACAGGAGACATTTTAAACTAATTTCTGATCTTAAAGTATAAGCCTGCTGTATTGATGCTGAGAAGCTGGAAAGCTGAAGCCAGCAATATTGCTCACACCACAAAATAGAAAAAAGAAAAGAGCTCATATTAGATTGCGGTAGAGTGAAACCCAGTTTTTCCGTTCCAAATCAACAATTGCAGCATGAATTCAGTTCAGAGGCTCCATTTATAAAAGCATAATCACTGAAATAACAGCAAGGAGGTCGACTAAGACACTGTATTGCATCATTTAAAAAAACTCAGAGGACTGGTAGCTCGCAACTTCCAACACTGACAGGCATCAGCAGAACCTGCTGCAGTTACAGGATTATAAGCGTCCTCAGAGACCTGACCTTCAATGATCCTCTTCACCCTTTTTTCCATCTGTGAGAGCCATATAGATCTACATGGCCCCGCAGGACCAGGATGGAGCCTTCATAGTGTCACGGCCCCCTGTACTGGAACTGACTTACGTGAGACAAATTACTCACCTAAACATGCTGACCTCTCTGTAATCCATTTTACTGGCACTGACCACATTATATTTTAACCACTGTGACTGTTTCTAATGAGTTGATTTCCCACAACTTCAGCTACACCAATTACAGCTGTCACTATGTGGTTTCTTTTATTTACGACTTCCCAAAGAAGAAACATTTGTGATTTATTTGTCTTATCTTTCCAGTCCAGTTTTGTATTCTGTGTGGTTGCGGGTACCGAGTCTCCTCCCTCTGCAGGATACCTTGCACTTGTCAGATATTGATGTTTTTGACTCTATACTGTATCCCATGCTTTTATGCCTTATTTGCATAAACACAGTAATTGGAAAGCAGAGACATGTCAGTTTAATTAGATAAGAGACATACAATTTGGCCTTTTTTTCTTAATATTTGGTGGAATTGTCTCTTTAGCTGTATCATTTGGGTCAAACACTTTTGGATATCTTTTCATAAGCTTCCTCCAATTGTTTACTGGGGATTTTAGCTCATTCCTCCTGTCAGAACTGGAAGTGAATGAATCAGGTTTGTTTCTGACATCTTTTCAGTCCTGTCCACAAAGTTTCTGTGGGACTGAGATCAGAGCTCTGATTTTGGTTTGTTTGTTTTGAAATATGTTCATCATATTCAAAGATTAAGCAATCCTTTGTAAGATCTTGTTCTAGCAAGATCTTGGATGGATGGATGGATGGATGGATGGAGGATTCCCCCCGCCCCCTCTTTTTAAAGACTTTCAGATAATGTTCTGTTATGCCTTATACCTGAGACTTCCTCTCTTGTCCTTCACCAACTACATTTTTAAGCCCATTTACTGCACCAGTGCTGTGTTGGCCAGATAGAGGGGAGGTAGAGAAAATGTGTCAAAAAGTTCCAAAATTTAAGAAAGAAAAGTGAGAGACCTCCAAAATTAAAACTATTAGGCAAAAGCACTTCAAAAGAGCAGCTTTTGTGCGACATGCAAATCTTCATCATAATGTCGCAATGAAGGTGTTATTATAAATGAAGTGGAGTATATTATCTGTAATCTTTGCCTGTAATGAGACATTTTAAATAAAGTCTATTTTATGAACAAATGGAGCAGTGTAAATCATTTAAATGGCTCACAGAGTAAGCAAAGTTTAGAAGCAGTCAAAGCAAAAAGCCCAAAATCTCATCAGAATGCCAGAAAAACGTAAATGATAAAAACGTTTACGATAACGCTGGTGACTTTTTGTTTTACAAATATCAGAAAAAGGTGAAATCTGATGGATTAAAGAAGTTTTTATTTTTTTATTTTTTAAAGCAGAACTATTCAGACCTGCTCAGTAAATTAGAATATTCTTGAAAAGTCTATGTATTTCAGGAATTTTTATCACTAATTAGAGACAGAAGGATGTTTGAAAGCCTTTTTGTCTGATAATTACGATATTTTTTTGCTTACAGTTAATAAAAATATGTCATTTAATATTATGATTTTACCTCAGACAAATGAAATAACTATTTTTAAAAACAGAAATGTAGGCTCAAAGAAAAGTTTGTTTAGTACTAAAATACTTTTAACGTGACAAACGAGACATATGGAGATATGTTCTAATAGCAAGAATCAAATGTGAAAATAAACGAGCTCTCAGTAAACAAATTTGCATGTATTTCTTCAACACTGATGATTAACTCCTTATTTAAAATAAATAAATAAATAAATAAATAAATAAATAAAACTTTAAGGTGCTCATCAGTTGCTAGAACAAGATGAGGCTGCAGATTCTTTGCCCAGTGGTCAAAGTTAATGCTGAACCTTCAATATCACCAGGCAGCCTCCAGAGATCTATCAGAATTACCATAAGCAAATTGGGTTAACAACTAGACACATCCTCACATGTGGGGGTTGCACTGAAGTGAATGACACTCCCCCGGTCTACCTGCTGACTGACTCTGTTCCCTCTCGACCTTTGGCTCAGTCAGCTGATCGAATACATCACCCCTGTGCCAGAGTAAGCATTGCATAGGAACAACAACAACAACAAAAAAAAGAAACTCCCTCGTCTGCATTACATCAAAAATTCATAAACTGACCTTGCACGAAAGCGGAAGCTCTTAAAAAGCCTTGAAACATTGCAATACATTAACGGGACCGAGGTGGTCAGGGGATGGGGGTGGCGGGGTGGAGAGGGTGGAGCGGCTTTATGAACTGATGTGAAACAACAATAAAAAGAGGGGAACAGCTTTAAAATATTAACCTCTTTATAACAGCTTGATGGCTTAATCGCCAATCAATAGCATTGTGCAGCAGCAGTGACTGGGTGGGAACAGGATGGTGGTGATGAAAAATGCATGAGGCCGGAGCTGGAGCGGAGGTCCAGAAAATTAAACCTTGCCCACCACATTTGCTGAGTTGCAGCTGTGGAGCTGGGATAAGTTTGAGGAGAGAGGGGTGTGTATGTGTGGGTGTGTGTGTGTGTGTGTGTGTGTGTGTGGATGGGGGGTGTGCTTCCTGATGGTGTGTTTTACACCTGAGTGAAACAAATAAGAAACCACAAACGTGACCTACATACTCATACGGAGTTCAGCAAAATGGTAGGTGTTTTTGGGAGTTGTTTATATGAAAAGTTTAGAAGGACTCTAATTCAGTTCAGGCTTAGTTTTGTTTTCATTTATTCATCTTTTCAAAGAAACATTAAAAGGCACTCAGCTGAAAGTGGGTGAAAGTAAATAAGGAAGACCTTAGGATTAAAGATGATGTGACTCTTCCGCTCTTTCGATGACCTGCAGCAAAAAGCCGTCTCCTGCAGGCAAACGAGTGGAAGCCGTGACCCTAAAATCCAGTCTGTTTTTGATGTATCCTTAATTCTTGTCTCTGTTAGAGTGGAAGGCCTCAACCTCCGCAGAGTCATGAAAGATTAAAGACTCATTCTGCTCACATTAAGCCAACAAAATCATGTTTCCGTTAGAAATCAGCCTGCATCTCATGCTTGAGGTCTCGTTAGTTAGAAATACAAATGGGCAAAAGTTAACAGAGCTAAGAGGGTGCTTATGGCAGAGGGTGCTTATGGAAAATGTGATAACATCTACAAAAATTTATGTTGACACAGAACTGGACCCTGCAACATGACAGTGACGAACAATTTACCAATCCAAGAAGGACTGACCTAGAAATAAGACTTGGAAATCTTAATCTTTTCAAATATAATATACATTTTTGTTGACGTCTTTGTTTTGTTTTTGTGTTTACCTGTAAATAAATCCTGTTCCTCTCCAGAAGAAAAAAAAGAAAAAAGAAATTGGACATTTACATCTCTTGAAAGCTCTCAAAAATAAATTGGTCAACTCACTTCGGACCAAATTTTAGGCGCTTCTTTCTTTACATGCTTTCAGAAAACTATGCAATTTTAGGTTTGCTGTAAAAATAATAACAAAGACAAGAAAACAAACAAAAAAATATAAAAAGTATTTTGGTACTACATGATTGGTTCAAGGATTAAGTGTAGCTATGCTCAATCTAACATGTTCAACTTTGAAGTTGGAAAGATTTTCAAAAAGATTCTTAGAAGTCCAAGGTCAGAGATTTATCAGAAACCTAAACCTCAAAATCCAGCATGAGTCTGCAAATAACACAGCGTGAGAGCCATGATTGTTCTTCTGGGAGTTTGTTTCTCATGAATTCCTATTGTTATAGAAGGCTTCAATGAACATGTGGCTGCAGTGTGCAAAACACTGGAAAACCCCCCACAAAGTACTAAGAATATCTGGAAAATGTCTCTTCTGGCTGTTGGTACTTTTTTTTATTTATTTACCATGCCACTAATGAATCTATGAATTGTTTTGATAACTTCTTCTGGCAGCTCAAGTACCACCAATAGCACTCGTACCACAATTTTAGAACCATGCCATTGTAGGGAAGGAGGGAAATGGGATTCACCATTTGAATGGGTGTTACCTTTACTGACCGTCTTTAATGTTTAATGAAACACAATGAGTCTGTGTAAAAGGTGACTATCTGTCCAACGATACCCGGCTCAGGCCTTTACATTTTCACTCTGCAGAAAGTCCGTCGAGCCTCATAACCCGTGCGATATTTCACCATTAACGTTCCTGCTCCTCTGAGCTGTAGTGCAAAGGTAGCTCCTTTGAGGCTGAGCTCCGACAGCCTCGCGCTTCTCGCTTCTCGGCTGGGCGCAGTGCCCCGCCATGAGGCTGTGATCTCACCTGTCAAAGTGAATTTAGCGGCAGGTGAGCTCAGCCGGTGGCTACCCGCAGACTACAGTCTTGTTTCACGCTCCAGTTGTCTGTCTCCTGCTGAACTCGATGCAGGAGAAACATGGACAATGACCCACCCGACCCCCCTCCCCATCCCACAAGTCAAACCAGTAAAAAGCCTTGGCTGGAGTGTAAGGAGCAGAGATGGGGTGAAGGAAGAGTAAAGAGGGAGATTAGGTGGACAACAACCATTTCTGCTCGGGTTTCCTCAAAGTGTTTCTCTGAACTAGTAGGTGTTGTAATCTGACAGTGATGTAATTGTCCCGGCTGGTAATGTGTGCAAAATCTCTCACAATTAATCCACTATCAACACTTTCAGGGCAGAAGACTATTTATGGGACAGAAAGGGAGGAGCTTGTTTGAGCGTTCAAAGCCTTCGTGGCCTTGAACGGTCTGTCAGGCAAGCGCGTTTCTCTCATCCTGTCTGAAAGTAAACTGGGCTCTGCCCTTGACACAAAAAATAGCTTTGTCATTGATCAGAACGCATCCCGGCAAGCAGGCATAACTAAAATAGCGTCGCCATCGATTTTGAAAGGAAGGCCAATCAATCTTTATTAGTTCTGAGCAAAAAGCTTCGGAGCACCAGCAGAGCGCCTCCAGTTTTCACGTGAAGGAAGCGACCAGAGAGCTCTGCTGACGATCAAACGCCGGCACCAGATTTGCGCTTTGCACCCTCGCAGCTCAGACAGAAGGCCTGAGTAACCTCTTCACACGCACACTGAGCCTGTGAGAAGACAAGTCAGACGAGCCAACGAGCGGACAGAAGCATGCAGGGAAGTGTTTCAGTCAGCAGGAACCGGCTGTGTTGAACAGCAGCACCTGGCTTAAAGGATAACACTTTCCCTGATCCTCCGCGCCTACAGGGCCAGATCAGCTGAATATACTATCTCATAACCACTGAAAGGGGGGCTGGGGAGGGAGTTACCAACAGCAGCCAGTGTTATTTCTCCAGGAAGAAAAAGACATCAAAGCTTTCTGTGACATAAACTGCAGTTGCCAAAAGAACCGGGGACCCATCTGTGTCTGATTACAAGCTGTAAATCTGTCCAAAGGCGTATTTCTTACTGTCTACACATAAAGCCCAACATCTTTATTGATCTTAGTGGACACAGTGTGACAAACATTCAGCACACTTCGCCTTGCACAAATATTCATACAGTTTGAACTTTTTTTCTTCCACATCTTGTCACATGACATGACAAGACGGTATTTTTTGCACTGTAGTGCATAAGCTGAATCTTGAAAGTAAGGATTGTCTTAGCAAGTAAAAGTCTGAAAAGGGTGTATTCAGCCACCTTTATTCTGATCATGATCATACAAATAAAAGTGCATCCAATTCAAAAGTTAGTTTATTGTGTGTAATTTTATCTCTGGAATATTTTTTTTGCAAGGCACTGTGAACACATCAGTCCAGCTTTTAAATCTTAATATAAGGAATCTGTGAGAACTAATTGTCCCTCATAAAACCTGAGGCAACCAGGATTAGATGATTGGGGAGAAGAAAAAGCAAAAGCTAATTTGTTAATAAAATAACTGCTAAGAAAGAAAGACAAAATTCAAAAATAGTATCCTCCTCATTATGTATACATGGAAACAATTATCTAAAAATACTCTGAATAGAGAAAACAAAGCTGTGTGGAAGAATTCACAGCACCCTGGGGGCACAGAGACAAAAGTGACAGAGGTGGAGAGAGACAAGAAGAGGGAGGAGGATGCAGCATTTAGTCAACTTCCTGTTTAATGTGTGGAAAGTTTTGGCAGACATTAGGCAATGAGAGACAAGAAGGGATGGAAGGAAAAAAAACAAGGAGGGGGGGGAGAAGAACTAGAAGAGTTAAAGAGGGTAAACAGAAACATCTTTGATCTGGGAAGACAGATGTTGAGGAGAAGCTGTCTTTTTCTGTGTAGAGGCCCACCTGAGCTGCCAGGTAGCCTTACCCAGATGGCTCTTTGTTGAAAAGCGAACACTAATGAGCTGAAAGAGAGACTGGAAAAGGAGGGAAGGGACTCTGGCAAGGGGCCGCGAGGAGGGGGGGTGAGAGACTGAGGGGCAGCATGATTGGGTGTTTTTCAGTTGGCACGGACACAGGAGTGTTGTAGTGTTGCGCTGATTACATTTCATTTACAAGCCTCTTGTGTCCTGTTTGGATATCATGAATCAAACATCTGTGAATTGGATATGATGTCATAGGGATCACTGCAGTTTTGGATATTCATCACACATTGCCATGTATCTACGGGTCAATAGTAAGGCATGCTTTCATATGCATAGAGTCCACAGTGGTATACAACACATCAATCACCCCGCAGAATAATCAAACAGCTTAATGGACCCAAGGGTCAGTGAATCCTACACTGGGTGGGCAAGGCAATGACACAGCAGGTGTTTATATCCACTTTCAGGGCTCCTGATTTTATATTTTGCTCTTCTATGTTGAGGCTGTGTGTGAATGTTGAACTTTTTGTCAGGTTTCGGAATATTGTCCAAATTGTTGGTTGAAAGGCTGAATATGTCATTTTTTGACTTTAAAATTATATTTTCACACCGATATCATACCAAAAACATACGTACTTGTATGTGTGAAAAACTATTCAAACATGGAAGAACCTGAGTGGATGTATTTACTTACAATCGTGCATTCTGATGAGGATCATTTGTCAGATTCACTGTTTTGTTTTGAAAAGTACAACCTTGCAGCAGGTATTGATCACATTAGATTAAGTTCATATTTCTGTATTGCAAAAGATCTGCTCTGATGTGTTTATTCAACACAGTCTGTGTTGGTTCATTAGCTGTGTGAGAAAAGTCATCAGTCAACAAAATTAAAGGTTTTAAGACATCAGTTTAGGTGTGATTAATCTACTTAGCTTCACTTGGTGAATTAATTTACTGAAATAAATGAACCTTTTAACACTTTTCTGAGTATGACTGAAAAATAAAAACAGATATTTGATGGTCGCTGTGCTTAGTAATTACAACTAGGAGTGCATGTCCATTGCAATGTATTAGCTTGCATTTAATCTACAAACACTTGACATTCATTAGCAGAGGTTATGCAAGATTGCTTCTGACTGATACATCAAATGCATAAAGGCAAATGAACAGTGTCTTATCGCCGCTCTCTCTAAGTGTTACGTATTGAGCAGCCACATCACAGTCTGCCGTTGAGTTTAGTGAGGAATCAACCTTTCTAATAAAACTTCTGGCTTGAGTGGACATTTTTACACCCTTCAACTTGAAACTTCAAAACTCTGACTTCTATGTCACACTAGAATGCAACGTCTCTGTACTTCAAGGCCAAATAGTGAAATGTTTCATCGTCCTTTTTTTTTTGTTTTACCTGTCCTAATTTATCCTGATCTTGGGCTTTTCTCTCCTCAACTCTTTTGGTAAGTAAGTATTGCTGTTTGCAAACCTGAAGATGAAAGAATATTTAAATTTGACACGTGCCACCCAGACGCTGCATCAAGCAGCACCTCCTCTGAAGGTGAAATACTTTTTTTTTTTTCTCAGTGTATATTCAGATACAAATATAACAATGAGCATGAACGTTGCTCGATGAAAGCATACAACATTACTTAACCTGGTTTCAGTCAAATATTGTGACCAATATTCTTTTTATGCTTTTATATTTCTCAGAGATGCAGAACCAGGAGGAAAATTAGAATTTAGCCACTTGACATACTTGTTTGCTCTCAACAGAGTATTAAATGCCTTGTGATACGCATCATCTTCTTGAAAACACATGTGACTTGATGGTTTATTGAATTAGGATTTTTATTGTAGTTTGGTCCAAACAGATGGGGCTGCCTACGTGACAGGCTGCCTTTTACTAACCCCTGAAGAAGAGCAAGAAGCTCTGGAAACACAATCTGTTGCTTAAATTAAGGCTGGTTGGTTACAAAATGGTTTTTGAAAAACAGGGGGATATTTACAAAGCATAACTCATTCAAATGATTTACAAAACACATTCCAATGTTTAGGAAGAACATGCACATTTAAATTATTCTCCGTTTAAATTATTATTGAACAATCAGTGCATTGATTAGACAATTACCATTCTGTGCTACTGTTACCACTTTATCTTAGCAACACGGTAGCTGCAAGGTAGGCAGGTGTAGTCAACCAATACCCTGAAGATAGTGAGCAAATGTTCAGATTGATAATAAGTTCTGTATTTGTTTATAAAAGGAAGTGCTATGAAAATAATGTTCACAGTAACTCTTCTACTTTGCATTCAGTTGAGTCATAAATTCAGACTGAGCTAATTTTCTAAGTTTATTTTTCATTCTAAATTGAGCGATTGACGGTGACCCTTCATTGCACCAAAACTGCAGTCATTCAGGAAAAAGAAGAAGAAAAAAAGAAAAATCCTGACGGTATGCAGAAACTGCAGCAGAGACCCACCCTGTCAGGAGCGCTTTCCTAACAACCCCTGAGAGTTCCCTCTTCGGATATTCATCTTCCTCTCGCAGTTATTAGTAGGTATCGAAATAATCCGTCCCAGATGCTCATGCTCCAACAGTTTTTGAAAAAAACTTTCTAAAACCACTGAATACTTAATTAGTTTAGGTTGTCTCATTTATATTAAATCACCAGCATTCTCTGAATACATTAAGTTTAACCTTCAAAATCAGCGCAGTTGGTATTTCTGGTATATTTCATGATTATTTTAGATAAAACACTTGCATTGTAGAATTTGCCTACTTTGTGTTTTATTATAAACCTTAAGTGGAAAGTCTGTAAAATGGCTAAAAATGCTTGCTTTAAAAAAAAAAAAAAAAAGAGCTCTATGGAGTCACCTTTAAGTCAGACAGATCCAGCAGTAATAAGGCTTCTTAGTTGCCTAAAATGTTTCTTATTTAGCTTTATTGAGCTGTTAGTGATGTGTCAAGGGGTGTACAGAAAGAATCCCTCAAGAGACAGAAGTGAAGACTCAGACAAAGAGACTCCTGGTCAATAGCACCTTAATGGTCAGCTTTGGAGCCGCCAGCTTGTCCTACCAGCCCGGTCGTCTCTCTGCTCTCCCCATTTGCTCTCGGGGGCAAGACGGTAGCCAGCCTGCCTCGCTGAAGGACGTCCGAAGAGTTTCAAAGGCGATAACAAATCAAACTGTTCCCTGAATCTAATATCAAACAGGCCTGGTGTCAGCATTTATTAGAGAAATCAGATTCCCCCCTCGTCCAAGCCCTGCCCCTCCCCGCGCCGCTTCACTCCCACTTGCAGTATTCCAACACACAGCGGCCCTTTGAAGTTGAAAGAATGCAGGATCGCAAATTACCCAGGAGACGTAGCTGATAGTCTTTGAAGCCCTCCTTTGATAGTGTTGTTTTCTGAGCTCCCAAAGCATCTCTCTTCTTCTGTCTCTCACTCGCTTTTTCCTTCTTTCCACGGACAATAAGCCGCGGCTCACGAACACGAATCTGATCCATCTAATAGGCACATTACACACCATGGCATTCACTCTAATCCACGGGCCAAGAACCTTTAATACAACGCAGGAAACGAAAGCATCCGGATCACAACAGCTGTACCATAAAACCTCCATGCAGCGTTTTTCAAGGAGAGGGGAATTTTGATGCGTCTCCCAGTGTTACTCTTCAGTCCAAAATTATTCATACCTTTTGCAGATGCAGATTTGGAGTTATTTTCACTCAACTAAGAACTTTGTCTCCCACAGGCGGTCAGAGCTGTGCCTGAATTGTTTTGCAAATAGAACCGTAGTCATCTCTCTTGTATAAGGAAACTGGATTTGAAGGCAGGCATGGGTCTAAAAATGAAATCTACATGTTCTTCCAGCAGTTGTCAGTCATGACATATTAATTGGCTTATATTATGTCTCATCAATGATTTCTTTATTTTTAGTAAGTAGGCTTATATCATTAGATCTAAATGACAAATGGAGTGCGACACGGCCAAGCTTTTTTTTTCTTTTCTTTTTTTTTTTTTTTTTTGTACAGAATTTCCTTCAGCGTCTTCCTTGCAGATGCAGTTGTCACAGACCATTTCTGTTTACTTTCCTCAACAGAGTATATTTAAAGGTCTTCACGTTCTTTTTCTTCTGGCACTTTATGCGAGAATGTATTTGCTTAGGAAAAGTGGCAACAACGTCCCAGTTGTCAAATAACTGTTATTTGGTTAAGAGGGAGACAGTTCAGGCTTCTTTTTTTTTGAACACAAGTTGGAGATATTATGAACAAACCAAATGGAAATGGTAATACGACAAGTGCATGAAGTGGAATCACACTATGGTTTACTCACAGGACACTTTGTTAAATACATTTGGAAAGTATGAAAATGGATTTTAGCAGAACTAAAAAACACAAAGTAATGTAAATGCTTTTTTTTTTTTTTTTTTTTTTTTTTTTCAGGAGGTACATATCTTTTTATGGTTAGCTCTAAACGTAATCCATGTCCAGTTTGTTGTCACTTATGACATTTTGATGTATTCAAAGGTCATTTTTCAGAAAAAGAAAAATTGTCAAGTTACAATGCCTTGGACTGGTGAACACCCACTGACTGCAAATCTAAATGTGATTGGCTGATTAAAATGCCATTTTGGAATTTATTTTGTTATTCACTTAAAGGATGCTTATTTTCAGATCAGCATAGATAAACTTTACAAAGAGACTGTTATTATTTGTTGAGGTCAGATGCACACCGCTAGCAGCAGGTGCTAAATGTTTCCAAACTCAAGTATGCCAGAGCTCCCAATTTACAAAAATAGGTACCGTACAGAGGCAAATGTGCCTCAAAAATAGCTCTCCTAAGCAAGCAGAGTCTCTCCACCCTGTTGCAGTTAGCCCATATTTAAATGAGGCATTAGGCAAGTATTTAGGAAAATCCTCCCATGTTTCTCTGTATTTATGTAAATTGCAGCCTAAACAAATTAGTCCTTATCCGCACTACAAAAGAATGAGAAAAAAAGTGACATTTTGCTCTTGATGGCATTACAAGAGATTGATCAGTGAATTAATCCTGTGTTCTAAGGAGATCCGCTTCGTAATTTTTAAGTTTTACATTCAAATAAATTGTCTTAAGTGTGCTGAAAATCATTTGGTTAAGTTCAAGTTTCCCATGTTGAGTTGAGAAATAGAAAACAACAAGATGAAACAATAAGGAACTTATCACAAACAAGAATGTGCTCATGTCATACACATAGAAATTCCTATTAATGAACTGATTCCACATTGCGAATGGTAATCGGTTTTCACTATTCCATATTTCCAACTCGGCTATTATGCTAGTCGTCTTCTCATCCCTTAAGGTCCTGATCATCATCAGAGACTGAAACTGAGTTTTCACTCAGTTTGGTACAGTCAGAAATCAGTTCACGTTCATGTTAGCATGTTTGTGTTTTATTTACTCCCAATGTCTTCTGATATTTCTTAATTCCAAAAAAAAAAAAAAAAAACAACTGGACTGTAGCATCATTTTTGGTTTTTCAGTCAAATTTTATTGGCTGGCTGCACAAAGTGAACTCAGGACAGTGACTAATAAGATTGATGCACTTTTTTTTTCTCCCCTCCAGGGTTTTTTTGTGGGCTCTAGTGTCCCTTATATGACAGTAGGCTGACAGGAAAGGGGGAAGACATGCGGCAAATGTCACCGGGTCCGAGAATCGAACCCGCGACAGCCGCATCGAGGACTCAAGGCCTCCAAATGTGGGTTGTGCTATCCCCTACGCCACCACAGCACGCCTGAGATTGATGCACTTTCAATATTTTCGGATTTGATTTGATTTTTATTTATTTTTTTGACAGTTCTTCCATATGAAGGACCAAGATTGCATTGCATTGAACTCAACTTTCAGACTCAAGCTTATTTATATTGTCATTTTAGAAAACAAATTTCCTCTGACTTTTGAATAAAATTTGTGACATAAAACTATTATTTATTAATTTTTTAAACAAATTGATTTAGGTATATATTCTTTTATTTCTAGGACTTCTTAGTATCTCCTCTGAATACATTCACTACTGGGTTTATTTGAAAATCCCAGCAATTCAGCAGTTTCTGAAACACTGTGACCCCCTCTGGCATCCAAAACCGTGTTTAGTCGCCTACATTTTCTTTCTGCCCCACTATAAACACTTCAGTCACTGGCTCCTGAGTGTATTTTGTCGTTTTATGCTTTTCTTCTTGTTATTTAGGCCAAACGTAATGTATGAATTAGTGGTCGGCTGGTTTCAAGTGTAAAACAGGCCATTAGTTGATATTGACAAGTTCGCTCCCCCATGGGAAACAGTGGGATTACATCTGCTGTCTATCACAGCTGTGTCATAATCCAGTCGATACAACCAAGGACACTTTGACCATCTGCGTCCGCAGCAAAGGTTTTCAGCAGGATGCATCACAGAATAGGCCGCTGTGACTCACTAGCTCCCCACATTGAGGGACAGAGGACAAGCTTAAAGTAGTAACTTTTTTCTCTTTTGTATGGTTTCTTTTAAGTTTCCTTTTCATCTTGCAAGATCTGAAAATGTATTAATAGTCCAGAGCAGGACTAAAACTGATATAGCACCCCGTCTTGTTCTTCTCTTTTAATCACCTGAGAATTCGGAGCGTCAGGCCCGTAATCCTTGCGCAGATCATTTCCTGAGAGATGATGTAACTATTTTGATTTCAAGTGTAATGACAGTCCATTGTAGTGGGGTTTTAAAACTCCTTTCATAAATCTTAAATGCCCTCTGCCTCATTAAAGACATGCTGCTCAAGAGCTTTGTGTGTCTTCGTGTTTGACAAGTTTGACAAACCCTGCTTTGCTTTTGAACACTTTTTAAGAACACGATTGTCTTCCGGTGAGCTTCGCCGCTCACTTTGAAGGGCACAAAGTCACACGGCCACGATGGCGGCAACACGAAGATGCGCCCAAATGTTTGAATGCACTCACACAACATTTTCCCCCACACCAGGTTTGAAAACTCATATGCACACCATCCCCAGACAAATTCTGCTAGCAGCATTGCTCCGGCGGTTTGGGAGCTTCACGTCCACTTAGGTAATTAACAGTGATCAAGGGTCGTCCGGGCTGTCATAGTTGCCTCATGTTACTGCCTGTTCAAAAGGATTCAAACTCACTGGCCTGAGCTGAAAGGAAAGCTACACACAAGCTCATACTCACATCCAATAAGCCCCCAGTGTAACTGCGAGTCGAGGTTTAGGAGGTGGGGGCTGGTATCTGACTTATTTAATATGAACAAGGGAAGATCAAGAGACATCCACCCACACCCAGAGCTGGCTTTGAAAGGGTCCCAAAATATAAAACACTCAAACAGTGTCATGGAGAACTGACGAACTAATGTTTCACCACAAACTGCTCAAAGTTTTTTTAGTTTTTATTTATTTATTTTTTTTTATGAAAATTGTGCTATTGCATTGTTTAGTCTAATAATTAACATTTAAAATGTATAAGTGTGCATGAAAATGAATTAATTATTGCGACTATGTAATTATTTGATTGTTGTTTTTTTTAAGTGAAGTGTTTTCAGGATCTTTTGTACATCATGTGGTCCTGAAACTTGGTACTGTGCTTTTAGGTTTCTTTTTGTCTGGACCAGATCAGGTTAACTTGACATCTGTATTTTACAGGTCCTCTGCTGCAGCTGTACAGGATATAATAACAACAACAAAAAACAAAATGTTATATCTATTCTTCTATCCATGGTTATCCTTGCAAGGTTTATTAAATATCCCAGTAATCCATATTAACCTAGAACCACTAATTTTCCTTTTTTGATGTTTTTCCTTGCGTTATCTTAATTTTTCTCTGTAGAAACTGAAGAGTGACTGAACAAACCTTTTCAGAGTATCTAGTTCTTGTCCTTTTGTGGCCATTGACTTACATTAACACTTTTTAAAAGTATAATACAATGACTTTCCCAAATTAAACTGGTGCTCTGTCCACATCAACACTGAAGTCTTAAAAAGCAGAGAGATTCTGGGTGGAAAAAACATAATCTTTTTTCAGAAATTAATGTCTAAAATGGAAATTTAATTAAAAAAAATCTGAGGTAATTCACAAAACATGTGTTTTGAATTGCTTTGCCTCTGCCATTTCTTATGTTGTGAATCAAATTCATAAAGCAAATTGCATTAAATAAAGACAGGAGCAATATTAGTCATCAATTCTGTAGATATGAGCAATTTGCATCTGTTTTTGCAAGTGCAAAAAAGAAAAAAAAGCCTCAACAGACTGGCCTATTATTGTTTAAATCCAGACCATGAAAAAGATGTTCTCAAAGATGTTGAGAACATCCGACCAAAGGAACCACCTATGAATAAGTCAGTAATGTTGCAGGTTGTAAAAGATAACAGAATGATGAATTTCCTCTAACTGACTCAGAGATAAAAGGATAATTGTATCAGAATGTTTATCATTATTCCACAGTATACAAATGTGTAGTACTTAAATATGTACTTGCAACCTATTCCATTCTGGTGCACTGAACTGATGATTGAGCTCGTGGTAATATCGTTCGTTTTTAAGTTGATGAAAAACAAAAGAGCATTCAGCTTTTCAAAGTCTGAACGGTTCCCATCCTGTTCAAGATTTAAAAACCTTGAACAGGTTTAAGCTGTCAAGGCACAAACATAATGAATTTAAGACAGGATTTTATTTATTTATTTCTTCCACAGCGGAAGTGCAAACTGTCAAAACCACGGCTGCTTTTAGCACCTCTGAGAAAATTCTCCAAGGGGAATAATATGAACTGGGTAAATATGGTGACGAAAGCAGAGATTAACTGGAGGGCATACCACCCACAATGACACTGCAGAGTTAGGTTGTCCATCAGATGAGACTGGTTTCACCAAACTGAACTTTATAGGGTCAGTGGAAAAATAGGAAGCACAATAATCAAAAGTCACTTCTCATTGACCCATTTAAAATCTTTCTTCAAATGAGCAGTTTCGGTAAATGGAGACTTAATGGAATAAGCAAAGTCCAAAAAAATGTGAGGCATATTTTTAAAAAAAGTTTAAATCCCCCAGGCTGCACAGTGGCGCAGTTGGTAGAGCTGTTGCCTTGCAGCAAGACTGTCCTGGGTTTGATTCCCGGCCCCGGGATCCACTACCGACCACCACAAAATGGCAACCAAACATGCGGTAGTGATGAAAAACCAGTGAATAGCAATTGGATGTGAGGTTGGAAGGTAAAAGAAGATCAAGACTTTTTCTTTAATGCGTTTTTCAGCTGTTCACATTTTGATCCTGATTTGATGTGGATAAGGTTTTTAAATCCACACAGATGAAAAAAACAAACTCATCATACTGATTCTCTGTCTGATTCCCTCTTGCTGCCACAGCTCCTTCCAGATGTGTTCAACGTTTTCTAAAAAAAGAAAAGAAAAAGAGTTCCTGCAGAAAAAAAGTTAACTTGAACTCTGCCTCGTAGCTGTAAACACCAACACTGCATTCACCAAGGAACCTGCAAGAGGTCTCGTTCCTGTGGTAACGTCTCGGTTTGTCTGAGAAAAATCTTTTACGCTTTGAATATTTATTGAGAAATGCAGCTGTAGACCAAGAGAAGCTTCTCTTTGGTGCCTGAAAACTTCAGAGGAGCAGAAACACTGATCCATGAGAATATTTCTTGGGTAGGTGGCAGGTTGCTCTACAGTTCAAAGTAACTTAGCTTGAGCTTTAGAATCTAGTTTTGGAAATGTGAACCAGTCTCAAACGGAAATACTCAAATCACTGTCTAATAACATTATTCACTGAAATGCTGCTTGGATAGACTTAAAGATTGATTATATTTCAGTCAATCAAAAAGACTCACAAAATGACTTATGTCCCTCAAACTTTTTATTTTTTTAGTTCATCTTATGTCTGTAAAATTCAGTGTATTTTCTTGGGATTTAATGTGAAAAAAGCAACACAAAGGGAGAGGGGAATCCTTTTCAATATGTTACAGACAAAAAACTGAAAAGTGTAGAGCACACTTTGCCTCTGCTTCCTTCTCTCTTATCTCTTTTTTTCTAATTATATTGTTCTGTATCTCAATAAAGGTTTGTACAAAACAGGTGTAGTCTACCTGTGTGCAGTTTGTTAACTATACCTGCTCCATGAGAGTTTTTCAGAGAACGTTTATGTATAAAGCATACGATAAAAAGCAAGGAGGCAACAACAACTGAAGAGAATTTAAAATATGGTAAAGTTATAAAACAACATGAAAAAATTTGGATATATCTCTTAAATCCATCATCCACAAATGGAGACCACTTTGCGCAACTCAAAAGGGTATTAATTAGAGAAGCAGCCTAGAGGCTTATGGTTTCTCTGGGGGAGCTGCAGAGATTCACAGCCCCAGTGGGAGAGTCTATTGACAGGATTGCTGTTCGTCATACACAAATCTGACCATCCGATGGTATGATTGATGGAAGAGATTAAGAGGCTGCAAACCTGTTGGAGGTTTGCAAAATAATTGAACCGGCTGGAGGTTTTGCCACAACTCCTATTGTACAGCGAGAGCTACGGTGGTACAATATACAGTACAGACCAAAAGTTTGGGCACACCACAACAAGAACCCTTGTAATTGAATTCAATTACAAGGTGTGCCCAAACTTTTTGGCCTGTACTGTAGATAAAGACATGTTCATGTGTTAGAGCGGCCCGGTCAAAATTCAGACTTGAAAACAGATTTTCAACTTAAGAAGTTGAATTATCCTGCGTTATAGCAGTGTGCGGTAAAGATTTTGTCATCTTCTGATGACAAAACGTGGCAAAAATATTCAAAGTAGTTTATTCTCACATTCTGGGAAAATTTCATCCAGAGTCAAACAAGGTCACGAGATGAAAAACTATATATCTATATATATATATATATATATATATATATATATATATATATATATATATATATATATATATATATATATAATTTTTTTTTGTCTCTATCACCCCATTTCTGCTGCACATTAATTTCACCCTCACTAATCTCTGAGATAAAATTTCCTCTTTTGTCCCAACAGAAGGGTCCTGCCCCCCCGGCCTGCAGCTATAAAACAGTGATGAAATGTGAAAGAACAAGAACCCATCTTCTGTGCATCACCGTATAGAGAAAAGAGCTTTCTCTCATCTGTTCTCCCAGATGTCGTGGTGTTCAGTTTAACCCCTCCACTGCTCTTTCTCGACCCTAATTACACACACGCTCACTTTTTTTTTTAAACAACTCCCACTGTAGCAGAGAACTAGCTGCTTGCTCGCTAGACTCTAAAGGCTAAAACTGATGGTGTAATAGGCACACACAACAGCCCTCATTAGCAGTCTCACACAGGTAAGATGGGCATTAAAAAGCCACAGCACTCCAGTATGTGCAGGCCTATTTTCTGTGAGCTCAGGCTACGCATTCCTGCACAGTTATAGCTTTGAGAGACATACAGCAGTCCGCATGACATTGTTTTTAACCTGCTGTGTTGAAGACAGAGAGCATTCCAGCCACAGGAGAATAGCTTTCCTAACGGACAAGGAGGAAAGCACTGACAACATGAATAAGGACCTGAATTAATTAACGGCTTCTGAGTCGGTGTGAATTTTTATTGCGTTTTTAGAAAGCAGGCAGACATTTTTTCTCCATCCGGAGCAATATTTCTTACTACATATGTTTATGTTACTTATAAGGCACGGTCTGAATACAAAATTAGAAAGTTTTATTTTGGAAATTTACAGAAGATGGGGAACCACCACTCCAGCCGGGATGTTTGTCTACTCTGGAATGAAAAGTTTCACACCGAATCCCATGCTTTCCTCTATTATGTCACTCATTTTCATTCATCTGATGTTCTCACATTAGGAGAAGCAAATTAGTTGACGGTGACAAAGGAGGCATAACCTAGATGTAAGCAGATCAAAAAGTGGGGACAAATTTCAAGTTACACTATACTCAAAAAAGCGCAAAAAGATCTTATTGACGGACTTACCCATCAAAAACAAAACACTGTTCCATTTGTTAAGATTCCTATCATCCTCTGGAAGAAACAGATAACTGCAAAACATTTTGGAAATAGTTTTTAGCTCGGCATGTAAAACTACTGCGAATGCGCTGATGCTTCTTGACACTTGTGCTGCCACTTTATTTATTTTTTTCCC
Organism: Gambusia affinis; assembly: GCF_019740435.1. Taxonomy (NCBI): domain Eukaryota; kingdom Metazoa; phylum Chordata; class Actinopteri; order Cyprinodontiformes; family Poeciliidae; genus Gambusia; species Gambusia affinis. Next base: position 8,398,664 of record NC_057884.1, on the reverse strand, counting down.
ATTTTTTTCCATTTTTTTCTCCGAAGAGTTTTTGTGGCGCTAGTGGCTCGTACTTTTGCGACAGTAGGCAGACAGGAAGGAGGGCGAGGAGAGGGGGGAAGACATGCGGCAAATGTCGTCGAGACCGGGAGTGGAATATGTCTTAGCATCAAAATGAAGCAAAAAAAAGTAATATTGCCTTAAAAAAAACAAAACTAAAATTGAGCAAAGAGCTTAACTTTTTTTGGACTTTATCCTCACAGAGCAACTTTGTGGTATGCATGTAAATGTTACAAACCAAAGAGAATCAGTCCTTTATGCTAACACATGATGAAACTTGTTAAATCTCTCTGAAGCTCATTTATTCAAGTCAAGACCATATATTTATATTGGGAACAACATCCCTGCTAAAAAGACTGCGCATCCGTTTCTGGGAGAAGCTGGGGAAATGCAAACCAGAGACGATCCGAGGCCTGCTGAAGAAGATGCAGATACAGTCATTCATATTTCATAAGTGCAGCCCCGCGCACCCCTCCACCTTCTCCTACCTTTAACATTTGCTTATTAAATTCGCAGCTGTCAAAGGATACCTCAAAGTCTTACTAGTCACACTCACACACACACCCGATCCAATCTGTGCTCATAAAACGTACAAGATATACACATACACACCCACGCACACACACACACACACGCACACACGCACACGCACACGCACACACACACCTCTCTGAGACATGCACCCTGACTATAAACTCATTGCTTTGGACAGAGTTTTAATGGAGGCAAGAGTGAGCCACACCAAGAAGAAAGAGATGGAGACAGAGAACAAAGAAGGGAGGGAGGTGACAGTAAACTTCTAATCTTGATTCACACCACGCCCTGCTTGGACAGAGAGCTGAATTTTTAGAAGTCAAAAATATAAAACAAAACCAAAAAAATGAAAACAAAGGCCTTACGTACTACCTCAATGAGCCAGCAGAGGTGACCCTGAAGGCCACAGCCCAGCTCAGGTCCATTAACTCCACTTTGTTGGTTTTTCCCTCCACTTTTGTGCGAATAAGAGTTGTGCTGACTGGTGCTTCTGTAATGCAGCAGACATGTGACACCAGGGAGTGACTGAGCAACGCAGATGTCTGGGGTGTCATAGTGACAATATTGCACCAGCAAAGTGCTAAATGACCATGAGCTCACGGGCAAAGTGCTGGAAGTGGTGGAGCCCTCGCTGATCAATGGGGAATCAATAAGCCTCCGCCATGTAACCGCGAGCGACGGTGATTAACGGTCGGCAATCAATGGCTATTAACCCTTGCATGTGGCAGCGAAGTACACAATCAGCGGAACTGAGTTCCGTGATGAATGTCAGAAATTATTGGAGGCTCTCTAACAATTTTCTGTCTCTGCAAATGTCAAGAAGCAGAAAGTTGAGACTTGCGGTTGACTGCTGCCTCCGAATCTGACCTGCTGCTGCGTCGGCTCAATGCATTCACACCCCGGGGATTTTAGACGCTGTCTCATTACAACCATGATAGATCAACTCGAAGTAGTCTAGAGCTGTGAAGTGAAAGGAAAATTACCCACTGATGTCAAATCGTTTTGCAAATTTTTCTATTTTCTAATCCATCCATCCATTTTCTAACACCCTTGTCTTGTCCCTACTGGGGTCGGGACGGGTGCTGATGTCTATCTCCAGAGGACGTTTCATAAATTAAAATATCAAAACACGTGGTGAACTTTTGTATTTATTTCTTGTAATACATCTGGGTTTAAATTTTGTCCAATTATATTGGCACTCCTAAATAGAATCCAATTAAACCAATTGCCTTTCGAAGCCACCCGATTAGAAAATCCACTTGATCACTTGTGTGCAATTTACAGTGTTTGCAGTATAAATGAAGCAGTTCTGAGACTTGTTAGAGATCATTAGTGGAGAAAGAGAATCATGAAGACAAAGGAACTTAGTTAGCGAAAGATGGGAAGCTTAAAGCAGAGACAGGTTGTAAATCATGCTGCATTTTTGGAAATGAAAATAGCGAGGCACAACTACCACTCTCCCATTAGAAAGTGACACAAACTCCTGAACACAACATCATCTCCTTTGTCGCACCTTGGCGGCCGCATCATGCTGCAGAGACGCTTTTCTTCAGCAGAAACAAGAGGTAAGCAAGAGTTGGTCAACCAAAAATTAGGGCAATCCTGAAAGAAATCCTGCAGGAATTAGCCTAAGATTTGAGACTGGGCTGGACGTTACGACAAACGCTGCAATGGGGTGATTGAGATTGAAACGTATTCATCCAGAACTAACTCCAGTTGAGAATTATTGCCAAGATTTGAAGATAGATGTTCACAGATGTTCCCCATCCAGTCTGACACAATTTGAGCTTTGTAGCAAAGATGTAAACATTTAGTATCTGGAAAGCTTGACATGACCCAAAAGGCCTGCAGCTGTTATTGCCATGAAGAGTGTCACAAAAAAAAGACTTTCAATAAATTAATCCACAATTGTTTACTTTATGAAATTACGTCATGAGAGGTGTCTTAAAATGCCAGCAGTGACAAGCCTCCCTTGTGTCAAAGCAAACAAAACATCATTCATGATAAAAACAATACGAGGCCATGACAAGAAAATGTTGTCTGAACTCAAATACACACCACACTTTTAAGATTTTTCTATGTATAAATGTCATGTTTCTATTTTAGTAATGCCTCCACTTTGCATGGCTTTACTTTGTGTTGGCTTATTAGATCAAATCCTCAATAAGGCACATTGAGGTTTGTAGTAATGTGACAACATGTGAAGATGTCAAAAGAGAGTGAATGAATTTGCAAAGCATGTCATCAAACAGCACAACAAATCCAGGAATGCAAACATGTATATATTGCCTCCTTGTTCTGGGGTCTAGTGTACATTAGTGTGACATATTTTGTCTTTATGAGAACAGAATAAACATAAGACATAATTAGACCCTCACATCTCGAAACAGGTGGCAAACCAAAAGGGACGAAATTGCAAAAAACATCACAATTATAAAGAAAATCGCGGCTGCCACTTTTTTTCCTTCTTTTTCCCCCTCCTTGCCCTCACACTCCCATGCAGACAGCCGTGTACACTCCCACGCATGGACACACGCAGTCGCTGCCTCGTTCTCGCAACCCGTGGGTGTGACGCTAAAACATGCACCAAACTTGCCCCGTATGCTTTCGCATGTGATCCGACATAATCCTGGCACTGAGGTTGAAGCGAGCAGGGAAGAAAAAAAAAATCTCTAAGCCCGGATGGTCATGTAGGTACAGCTCTGAGCTGTTCCCTGCAATCAGCTGTCATCTGCTTCACTGTTCAAGGCAATAATTCACACTGGCAGCTGCTGTTAACGGAAAATGACGGATGAGTGTGCTTCAAGGCAAGTACTTTGTAAGAAAAAAAACTACTTTTACTGCAACTAATGAGGAATAAAAGCACCTAATGGTGCTAATTGTTAGTTGCGCTGCCAATTTTGAGCCAGTAGAGGGAGCTGCTGGTGGAGGACTTGAGGGCAAGCAGCCTTCAAACTCGGGAAAAATAGGTCAAAGCAGTCTCCTTCCTTTGTCACGCCTGGCTTTCTTCCTTTACTCTTACTTTGAGTCCCGGAAAAAATAAAAAGAGAAACCCGCTTCCTTTCTCTTTCAATTCCATATCCTGTCCACAACAAAGTCAATCAGGCTTTGCCGTGCACTTTGGACGTACCTCCTCCCTACTTCCCTGTTATTGGCTGGCTCAGCACAACTCCTGAACTTCAGCCATCGCACAATTCTGACAAATATTCCACACAAGAAAGCACTCTGACTCGCTGCTTACTTTGGTACTACACGCTAACCTTGAGCTTGTGAAGGATGCATAAGGCAGGATTGATGTGTCTCTCTTGGTGTGTGTCACTGTGGGTTTCATCAAATGCAGATCAATATCACTGCAAGGTCACTTTAAAATTCAATTAATAAGAAAGTGAACGTCCCAAGGGTTGCTGCCACCCCTCTTGGGGGGGTAGAGGGGACGAACTTCCACACGACCCCGTTCCCAGGGCACACAAATGATGAAACAGAACACAACGCAGATAAAATTCATATTTGGATTATTAGGCGGACTGCTTTGTTTGGAGATGGGCTCGCCTAGAAAGAATGTCTCAGCAACTACATGTTTTATTAACGGTCGCGGAGGGAGCCAGCGAAAGCATATTGTCTCTTGCGCCACCATCTGTGTGTGTTTTTCCTTGCATGCGTTTGTATGCGTGATCGAAAGTGTGTTTACGGGAGCCTGCTTCTGCCAATCACGCCCACCGAGTTCAGGTAAACGGATTCGAGATCTGACGGGGTCGAATGTGGATTTAAAGACTGAAAAGTTTGAAAGGGATATATGTACATATAAAAAAAAAGCATTCGTTGTGTAGAATGATCAGTCTTGTGCCACTTCTTGCGTCCGCACAGGGCCTGCATTAAAATATGCATGTTGGGCCACTGCTCAGTCTTAATATTTAAACCAGCCTGGAGGTGCGGCCCAGTCCAACACAGGCTGACAGACCATGTGTACAAAACACTGGCCGCCTCCCATACAAACTCTCTTTAGTACACGCACACACACGCACGCACGTACTAGCAGCAACAGAAAAATAAACACAAGCTGGTTTAGACAGAGTCATAGATTTATGCAAGTCCCATATGGAAAAGGAGGCTTTTATTAGCAAAGTCTGATTAGAGAGGAGTGTTGGTGGGGGGTCCGACGGTCCGGGCCGAGGGGACATAGCTGACGCTTGTTTGTCGCGAGGAGTGGATGCAGAGTGGCAAGGGAGAGAGAGAGTGTGTGACCCACAGAGACCCAGGTGATCCGACCGTTAATTACCGTCTGCTAATTACGAGAGAGACGCATCATTAAGCAGAGAGCACCGCCGAAGGGCTCGAGGACTCCCCGTCTCCCCTCTCCTCTCCACTTCTCCTTCCTTCTTCCTGACCCTGATCTTCTGTCCCAATTAGCACTGCCCCGCTTCCCCCCTCCCTTCCCCGCTCGCGTCCCTCCCCTGTGTGCTTCCATCAAAACTGCTGCAGCCGCTGTCTAAACAGCCCAAGTCCGGGACGTGCCACGCAGGCTGCATATAAGGCACCGCACCTTCACAAACAGGCACCGCCATTAGAGGAGACAGAGCTAAAAGGGCCTTGTAGACACCTCCGTCTTCTTGTACAATGACTAATGTGGCGTCACAAGCTGTCATCTATGCCTCGCCGAGTCTCCAGTTTCATTCTCCCTCCTCCGTTGTCTTGAAATCCTTCCTCACATTTCTATCTGTAATGTGATCCGTCTGCTTTTTCCTCCTTCATCCCCTTACCCTCCTCTATGGTTCAAGCCAGTTTTTTATTTTTATATATATAAATTTATATATATATTTTTTTTTATTACACAGCAACTTGAGCGATAGCAAAGTGTGCATGCTCGCACTTCAAACAACTCCGAAGCGCTGGCACTTTCAAAAGAAGCAGCCTCCGAGTGTTTGTGGATGAGTTGCAGTAAATGACAGGTTCGGCTGTTATGTAATTCCCCTACCTCCACTTCCCCACCACCACCACCCTACCCCCACCCTGCTCTTGTCCTCTGCCTCTCATCTTGCTTGAGATGCAAGTTCCTGCTCAGAGCCCCTGGGGTTTGAGGTAGGACAGGATCAGCTGCAGAGGGGTCAGTTTTAGAAACCTTCTGCCGGTCAGACCATCTGGAACCTCGTGACCACTCCGGTCCGAGGCCGCAGCTCTCCCACCAGGTAGCTATAGAGAGCGGGAAAATGCAGATAAAGGGCAACAACAACAAAAAAAAAGTACCTATGAGAGGGCGGTAATGAAGACAAGGCAGGGAGGAAAACATGAGAGAGACATGGTAATAGATATGAAATGATTCAGGTAAAAGGTGATAAGAGAGAAGTGAGTCACTGCAACTTCCTTCATTTGTTGTTAAATGAAGGAAGTGGTATTTAGGTAAATGCTATAAACGTAGCCTCATTTAGGGTTTTTAGGAGACATTGTTTGCAAGAGTGGGCTAATTCTCTGCAGTTCGACATTTAGTTCTCATAAATTTAGGGACAATCCTTATTACAGACAAAATGAGCAGTAAAAAGACATAAAAACGTCATCTTGTGGTGTGCATAGAGTCCCTCGCAAAATTCTTCCTACCTTTTGAAATCTCCACATTTTTCTTGCAATAAAACCACAAGCTTTGGATTCATGTGAACAGTAATTAGTACATGGTTTTCAGTCCAGTGCAGCAGAAGTCAGCTAATTAGGAAACACACTCCACCTGAGCGTAATTTAATCTCACTGCAAGTCAAGTTGTTTTGTTAACCCTATTACTGCCATGAGGACACCAGTGTCCCCATTAAGGACGATGCGGTTTGTATCGTAGGGCACCGATGAACAGAGCCGACATGTCAGGGATAAAGACAAGATGTAGCTTGTAAGACAAGATCACAGGCTTTCAACATCATGCAGAGCTAACAGGCTGGACAAAGTGAGAGTTTTGTTTTAGAGAAGCTGCCTTCTAACTTACGGGAACTCTGAATGAGCTGCAAAGATCTACATCTCAGGTGGGAGAATTTGTTGACTATAATCAACTTGAACTCTAGGATGATTTCAAGCCGCCAACTCTGTGTGCAGTTTGGAGCAATGATGTAGGATACAGGATACAAAAGTACTTTTCAGTTAAGACCAAAGTTAAACGTTTTGGCCTACACACACCAATCTGAAAACAAAGCTCTCATTTTAAAACATGCTGGATGCAAAATCATTCAGTAAATCAAAACTAAGAACTCCCTCTGTCTGTCTTTCTTGAGATGAGTAAATATCAGGTTCAGTTTTTGAGGAGATGAGTTGATGCGTAAATTGTGACCATCTAATAGATTCTTGTAATTCTATATTGAATTAAAAACCACCACCAGCCAGAACCTATAGCTCATTTTCTTTTTCTTTTTTTGTGGTAGAAATAGAACCATAAACCAGAACAGGCTAGTCACACATGATAATGATGCAAAATTCACCAATCTTTCCTCAACAAGAATATTTACAGGAAAAAAAATAACACGTTGCTGGCCAAATTCTAAAAACAAAAATTTGCATTGGAAATGGCAAAACAGAGTAAATTAATGTTGAAAAGCTGCTCATAGACTTATGTGGTGTCTCTCTCCCAATATGGCCGTGAAGCAAACTGAACGAAGAACAGCAAGAGGAAGACAAACGACAGTTGTCTTTATCGCAGCTACAACTTCTGTGGAAAATGAGCAGAGCATCTGTTGATTGTCTCAGTAAGATGCAAGTCTGTTGGAGATTTTGGTGAGAGGAATTTATAAAACATTGCCCTCCAACTGAACCAATCAGAATTCACTTCATATAGTGCCTAAAACTGAAGTAGGAATATGTATAAAATGCCATCGTGGGCCACTCTGCTGGCACTGTGCATTCTCTGATAAAATCAAGCTTTTTCTTTTTTTTATTTAAATCTATTTTAAGTTACATAAAGCCAGGAAATTTTTCAGCCAAAAGAAATCTTTGAAACACTGAGCATAAACGTGTAGATAGCGTCCAAAAGCAACCACACATTGGAATCCGATGGAGAAAATAACAGAGCTCTTATAAAACAATGAGTCATTGGCTGCTTGTTCTTTCTGCACAATTTTGATGTTTAATTAGAGACAGAACATAGAATTGTTGCAATTTGGTTGCAAAAAAAAGTCACTTAGAAACAAAGGTGAACAAAGATAATTTCTGACATTTTTTCAAAAAGACAAAAAACCCAACATGTTTAAACCAGTCCTGTTTACGTTAAAAGAGTACATCCTGCCTTCCTCCCACACCTCAGTTATCCTAGTCAACAGTATGTATTTTAAACATGAATATCAGACAGAGCTGCAAAGACTAGAAACTCGCAACGCACAATATTCTCTAAGGCACATGTAAATATAATCAAGAGCACCAACATACCAATATATAACTGCACCAACTTTTTAAAAATGATGTTTAAAGTTACTTAGTGAGGGTGGTGAAGTTAAGTCTTTCTTATTTTTGTCTATTTGTGTACATGACCTATAGGTCATGTACGTCATTTTTGAGCCTCAAACACTTACTGTTTGAGGAGCCTGTAGATATATTGTTTTGTAGCCATCAGAACTTTAGAAAATAAAATTAGTTTTTCATTTACTGTCTAATTGATCAACTTCTAAAGTTTACAATGGAGAGTTGCTTTTGCAACTTGTAGAAAAGTACAGTTGAGCTTGGCATGTCATGTTGGTGAATGCTGTTTTAGGCAATTGTGAGCAGTGTTATCAAAGTTTTAGATATGATCAAATCACACAGCAACATACCTACAAGATACTTCTCTCCTCTACGTCCCATCTATTGTCTTAACTGAAAAGGGTAAATGCATATCGAAGAGGCTCTATTACAATTTAAAAGATGACATCACTGGATAGTTAAGTTTATCATCTGCATAAAAGAGACTGTAGCTATCAGTCACTTTGAATCAAAACCTTTCTCAAGAGCATTTATGTCGAAATAAAAAGAATCCCAAGTCCCAGGAGTATTATTTTTTTTATTGCTTCGGTCAAATGTTTTTAGTATCCTATCACAAGTTTCTAACAGTATTTTACTGAAATGTTGGCCTATTCCTCTTGACAAAACTGAAGATCATTATTGGAAAGACATAACGACAAAGGAATCTGAAGGTGTTTTAAGTAGAAACACCAAAAATCGGTTTAATTTTATATCACAGTAAAAAGCAAAGGTTATGTGTTTTTTTTTTACACAGTTTATATAAATGTCGGAATATTCAGACTTACCAAGACAAATCCTTTATCTGCTTTAGACAGAGCAACAAAAAGCAAAGCATGCAAACTTTTCAAAGGGACAATTACTGTATATCAATTTAGCAGATGTGACGACAGGAATTGTGTCTAGCTGTACATGCTTTAAAATAAGACTTTCAAAATAAAAATAGGTGAATATTTCAACTTTTAAATATTTCTGTTAAATGTGTTAAGATGCAAGTATTGTTCAATTTACCCTCACTAATTGACCTGTTAAGTCAAGTAATCCTGAATACTGTTAAAGTCTGACCTTTAAATATCCATACAGTCACAAATACACACAAAGTTAAAGCAGCATGGCTTGCATGGAAACATTTCTATGGAATAATGCCTAATTTCCTTTTATTGCTAGGCAAACTTGCTTTATTGATTTTTTTTTTTTTTTTTTTTTTGAATGATGCCAAACTTTCAGCAACAGCTGACTTTCAACAGAGGACAGAACAATTGATGTGTTTGCCTAATGGAGGGTGGGAGAGGAAGGGAAGCAGCAGCCTGTATGTTATTTTCGAAGAGATGCCTCTAATGGCAAAACGCTTTCTGTAAACCAATCTTCTCCATCGGGTTTATTTCACAAGTTGCAGGTTGGATGACATAGATGCATATTAAATCATCTTTTTTCCTCGATGGACAGGACTGTGCTCACAGATGCTATGCAAATGGATGTTGTGTAATACGCACGTCCATGCATAAATTAGATTACATCACAAGGTGGAATCATGGCTGCAGGGGCGAGGTGTTTATTTGATCACTTTGCCGAGGCACCAGTATGCTCAGGTCAGTCAAGGATGGCTCGATACAAGGCTTAATATTGCAGCAGAGAACATGAATAAACCAAATCTGATACGGACAGTTTCCCACCCCCCCACAACCCCCGTCCATTAAATATAGCAGAACAAGTCTTCAGACATGGGGAAACTAGACACCAACACAGTTAAGGCTCTCATTATTCCCTGAAAGTTAGAATGCGTGTCATGTAAACACAACGACTTAATGCAGACTAAAACAGAGCTGTCAGTCAGTGGGAGTCCTTGGCCCCTGTTGGTTGATGGGGATCCTCTTGAGGGCTGGACTGCTGTGGCTGTCCCGGCTTTTCTGGACATTTGGCTGTCAGAAGTGAGTGCATCAACAGTGCGGTACCATTAAAACCCAAAGAACAGCTGGAACTTTGGTAGAACGACATTGACAGATTAGCGAGCTCACATGCACACTCAGAAGCAGCCGCGATTACTTGCGGACAAGCGTCAAAAATAGTCAAAAGGCAGCCAGATTGGACATGGAGGCTTAAGTTTTTGCGAGGCTACATCAGTGATTTTTCGCTCGGATTATTCTATACTCTCACCGTGTGTGTTCTGTGTGTGGGTAGATGGGTGAGAGTGAACCAACAGACCTGATATTTAAATGTTGACAGCATGCCTAGCACTCATGTCCTCCGTCACTGTGCCCTGATTTCATCTCACTCCTCCAAACACTCTGCAGAAAATCAATGTGCATCAGGCCTACTCATGCTTAATGCCTCACAAGAAGGATAATTTGTCTAATCCTGGGAAAATGCTCACTTTTGCATAATCACCGCATTACTTTTGTTTTATTGAGTCACAAAGTAATGGCTAAGTAGCTCATTAGTGATAAATGGCGTAATAAGTGAACCAGGAGCTGCTTTTAGTGGATACTCCGTTGTAACCAAAATCACTAACTAGAAATGTATATTTAAGCCATTTCATCAGTGGTTCCTCCTCTTGTTCTCTTAGTGTCTTCCGGCGGGCAGTGTGCCTTGTCACTAAGGTCCTTGTTAATGTGTGTGTGTGTGTGTGTGTGAGTATGCGAGTCTGGTGTCAGCGTTTTATCACCAATCGTTCTGCCGATGGCCCGTCACCCCAGCCTGAGGACGCCGAGGGGACTGGAGAGGCTCACCTTTGCCACTGCTGACATTTTAATTTGTCACCGCTGGCCATGCTGTTTATGTCAATAGTGCGTCAATGAATCAGAAGAGACGCCATGGGACATCGGGCTTTAATACAATGGACACACACACCTCCGATTGAGGCTGCAGTGCTGCAATGTTCAGAGGTTGATCGACCCTGCAGCTCTGTAAGGAGAGAAGAAGAGGAAGACCGGGGTGAGATGACGGAGATAAGACCTTCATGAAAGAAAGGTCACATTTACAGCACATGCATCTAGCGTAAATTGGAGTCTTGTGAGGTCTTTATTCTTTATTCTAGAGCATTGCTGCTCTTTGGAGGAATATTTTTACATTTCAAGAGGCTCTGCTCATATAAATTCATGTAAAAAGTTAATTAACTTCAGCTGATTCAATTCACATTCCTGCAAGTTTTTTTCTTTTTGTTTTACCATGGAGCTAGTTGGAGGATATTAATCAAGAATTCATTTTTAACTACTTAGTAAAGTTTTTATTAGCAGGACCAAATCAGTCTAAGTAGTTAGAGAGTTTTATGTTAAAATAAATACTGTGAAGATATGTTATCATAGCACCACCGGTGACAGATTTTTGATGGTAAAATGCTATGAATCTAACAATGGAGCTAAACAAAGTTCTCTTCTCTTCTCCTTCTCCATCATGACTATGAAACAAAGCAGATTTTGTGTCTGGACAGCTATTTCTGTGTTCACTTAGCCAAATGTTTTGCATCATTATCCTGCTAATGGACCCAGTGACAACTCATTTTTGGTTTTGTGGTTTAGTCTGCTACAAGTTTGCTTGAAATGTCAAAGTATTTAAATAGTTTATTAATCCATGCACTCTGACAAGATCCCCATAGTCTTTAAAGAAGAAACAGCCCAGCAACATCACTTATCCTCTACCACACCTAAAAGTGGGCTAGAAGTATGTTTTCCCCGCCATGTTCATCAATGATTTCACTTTTTCAATTTTAGTTTCAATCAATTTCATTTTCAACTTGTAATCTAGCTTTTCTATGTTACATTTAGAGTAATGGCTTCTTCCTCTCTGAGTGGTCAGTATATGACTCTCTTCACTGTAGATAAAATGCAGGTTCATCCAACATTTTAACGAGGATTTTCCATTTTCTCTAGGTTCTCTACAGTTGTTGCACTAAAACACATTCCTTTTTGGGACAAAGACATCATCTCAGTGTTTGTACTTGTGTTAAGTTGTTTAAAACTGGTGAATTACATTCAGTTGTCTGGAAATTATACCCAAAAATCTTCAGAACCCTGCTGATTTCTTTTTTTTTATTATTATTATTATGCCACACGGGGAAGCAATGTGTTTGAGGCCCACCTTAAAATATATCTACATGTATATGTCTTTTTAACTTAAAAAGCTTTACTTGGTTTTCAAAGCCAAGAAAAGCTCTTGATATATATACATATATTAATGTTATCTTACTGTAAGAAGTTTTAAAGAAAGCAATAAAGACATTCTGTAAATTCTCTCTGGGATTATTTTGGCATCTAAATGAATTTATGATTTCGGTAATCCTAACTGACCTAAAACAGGAAAGGTTGAGTCTGACTCAATGTCTGACAGCGAGAAATTAAAATCTATTTTCACATACAGCGTATGCAAATATCTGGTTTCAACTGCAGACAAGTGAATACGCAAGAAATTTTAGTTGAGGTGATCCAAAAGTGTCTTAGCAAGCTCTGCAAATGGAGGACAAAGTATTGTTTAAAAGTTCCTCATGGTAATTTAAGCAAGTACATATTTATATATGCTTTTCCCTGACTGGGCCAGTCATTAAGCCCTCACTGTGGCGTCCGTCAGCACGGTCGAGACACCTCTCCCAGATGTCAATACAGGTTTGGCACACCTAGGCCCACAGTGTCCTTTGAGACCCCACCACTGTCCTGCAAATGTCAGCAGAAACAGAAGCCACTGTGTCAGGCTGCGGCTTCCTCTCCCTCTCTCACTCCCTCAAAAGACCTCCATCCATCCCTCACTTAGTCCAGTCCCAGGGGCGGCAGGTCAGTCCTAATTGTATGCAAATCAGGGCAGAGTGCACGTCTTTCTAACTGCTGACAATCGATGGGTGACATCAAGGTATTGTAGCCAATGCAAAACAGAGCCTTCACAGTAAACAGCAGAGGGTGAGGGAGGGGTGGGGGAAGCAAAATCATTTTCTGTCACTCCAACCTGACGGCTGTCAATTTGATTTCTGAGTGCCACACATGCTTTTCAGCGCATGACGCACAACAGCGCTTTGCAGCATCTCATTTATGAATGGACTCTTACTCATTGCTATTACGATAACCGTAGCATGACACGGCAGATGTGAGTAATGCGAGAGGCTCAAGGTTTGCTCCATCCATTTGCCCATGTCCTCTCACGTTCTCCTTTGCTCTGTTCTGACACATAATAATGAGCCTCAGAGAAATCTGCCCTGACTGCCTGTTAAACAAAGACTGGCAGTTCTAAATGAATGAAACATGTATACGCAGAGCTAACACATAATATGATGAATAAATCCCCCGATATGGGAAGTGCATCTGCAACACACCATCCTGTAGGGGTGGAAGAGTGCGCGTCTGTGTGCATGTAATTGTCTCTGCATGTGTTATTGCTTATATTAGATCATGACACAGTGAATAATTTTTTTCCCCGCCCATGTGCAAATGATCTGTTCACAATTAGCAAAATTTTTGAAGAGATCATTTAATCTTATGTCACTTCTGAAGCAAAGCAGACTTTTGTGGTGAAGTTTACTACATTTGATGTAGTAAACTTTGAAAAGAATGTTCAGGCATTATTTCTATTTCTATTTTCTTCAATGCTGTTTTGACCTTTTACCTTTTGAGTTTTAAAAATAGATAGTCACCCTATTTATGATAAAAATGAATGCCCAAGCATGTATTATTTTTCTAATGTACAGTAAGTAAATGGCATTTATTGATGGGTTGGAAAAAAATACTTTTATTATGACTTGGAATCAGACAAAGTCAGAATTTGGCTCAAATTCTATTGACAATAATCAAATTTGCATTGGAATATGGAGCCAAATTTCACTGATATACACTGCTCAGGTGGAAAAATCTGTTCAGAGGACAAGTAGTAGTCATGCACTTGACCATGCAACACCTCACTCTGAATACACCAGTAAGCATAGTGGTGGTGGTGGGATCATAGCATGGGGAAAGGATGGAGCTAAGTGTAGTGTAATAATGAAAGAAACCCTGACATACTGCAAAAAACCTTGAGAATGGGACAAATGCTTCACCATCCGACAGGGCAATGACCTTTACTGTATAACCAGAGTGACAATGGAGAGAATTAGATCATGCTGTTTAGATCCAGCTCTTTCACATATTAAAGTTTCTGCTATTTCTTCTAATTTTAATTTTTCCCTTATGTAAATTGTTTTACTGCAGTCTCGCCTTCAACAATTTCAATCTACACATCTACACTGGGTCTGGATTCCACTCACTTAATTTCTCTAGCCTCATACATCCAGAAAGTCAAACGCTTCCCTCCCTCATCCACCTCTCACGCAGCATCTCTTCCCCCCTCAATTCGTCCCACGAGCCTCCTGCTATCGTCAGTGTAATCCTGCCATATGTAATCTCCAGCTTAATCCCTTCAATCTCTCACGATTAAACACAAAAAGATGTTTGAATGAGAGCTAAAAAAATTACTGTCCATTTTGCAACAGGTCTTGAGGTAGCTATGGGAGGATGCATTGTGGGTGAGGCAGAGGGGAAAGAGTAGAGGAAGGGGAAGAAGTGGGACAAGGTCAAATGTGGAGGGGATTGAATATAAGGTTCTGTACACCAATCCTCTGTCTCCAACTTGTGTGTAGCACTCTTAACTCTGGTGGATGAATTAGAGACGGTATGTTGCTGAGCACTGTCAGGGCAACGGAGCATCGGAGGAGCATAATGGAACAGAGTGTCTTAATCCCAGTGGAGGCAACGGAGATGCTATGAGGTTACTATTCAGAGATCGTTGCCGACACCTTCAGTCTTTCATTTAAAGCCTCCAACAGTCAGACAATCTTGACAAGCTCTGTTAAATCGCTTTTGTGACTCATTGTGTCAACACTGTATTGAGAAAAACATCATCTTTAACGGAAGAGGAAGCACAAATGTTTAATATTTTCTTGGAGATATGATTAATCACCTGCAATGGACTTAAGACCAGTCCAGGGTGAACACTGGCCCTCACCTGATGACTGCCAGAGATAGGCACCAGCCCCTGACACGGCCTTGCAAGGTTAAGCGTGCAGAAACTGTCCAAGCAAAGAACTCGTAGTGATATTGTATGTTCTGAATTGGCCACAAGTCAGACCATATGTTCTCTGGAGTTAGTGGGAGCCGGACCCTGAAGAGAGATCTGGTGCCATGTGACACGCTCTGGTTAGGAACGCCTGGATTCATTGCTGACAGGGACACAGCAGAACCGACCCGACAGTGGCACAGCAGATCGATCCCACAAGGACACAGCAGCTGCTTTAAGAGTGAGATGAAAATGGCCCTGGTGAGAGGCCCACTGGTGACTTTCCACCACGGCGCTGGGAAGGGAGGGTGACCTTGTTGTGTTTCTGTAAGCCGGGAGCTGCTTTTATCTTCCTGAAACGTCTACCTCTGGCCCTCGCAGCGGAGGTGAATTGTTTTTACTGCCTGAGTTACGCCAGAGTGCAAGGACATGACAAAAGAAGAAAAAAAAATAAGAATAAAAGTTTGGTGGTATGCATTTTTTGGACAACTAAACTTTAGATGCATTCAATATTCAAAAAACGATTGCCTTCATGCATAACCAGTTTCTTCTAAATCAGTCAGGTTTTGTTGTTTTTAATTGTCTCCAACCTTCCTGCCTTCCTGCCACAATATCTTCCTTTTACTTTTATGTTTTCCTTTCTTGTGTTCTTACTTCCTTCTTCTTGTTCTTGCCCGACTTTGCATACATTGTTTCTAAGTCAGTTGTGTACTGCCCCCCTTCCTTCTCTCCGTTATACTTTCCTTTTGTTCCTTTTTTCCTGAAACCTATCTCACTTTCCCTACCTATGATGTTTCTGCCTTGTTCTTATATTTCCTTGCTTACTGTTTCTAGATTTTTGCAAATTCCACATCTAATGTTCATGAACTGTGGAAATACTTGACGTTAATTCATAGTAAACATTAGAGTTCTATATAATGAAATGAACAGAAACAACCAGAAACTCTGGAAAGTTGAATAATATGGATTACTAACACGATAAATCAATAGGAAACCTGATAGTGGGTTTCTTCTTGTCACTCTTCCATAAAAGTCATATTTGTAAACTGCACGACTTAGAATTGTCCCATCAAAGGGTCTCTCACTTAAACCGTAAGTCTCTGCATGGGTCTTTTTGCAGTTTTTTTTCAAACTGTGCCAAACTGTTTTTTTATTTTTGAGATATTTTAATGAGTCAATTGACTTTTGTGTTTGGCTGACTGAAGTTGTTGGATTCTTTAACATACGAAGCTTCTTTTCACCTCGTAGTTATAATCGACTTAGCGTTGGTCGGTTGCACAAATCCCAAAGCAACATAGAAAAGTTTGTGGTAATCAATACGTTATACACAATGTATAACGTGTGTAGATCCAATTGCAAGAGACGATGATTCCTTATGTATGGAATGGTCAAAATGTCTAAGTTCAATTCAAGTTCTTTAGTTAGTTTCTCAAGGTCACTGCAGTTTGGGACACAGTTTGTTTTCAAGTTTGTCATAAATTACAGGAACATTGCATTTATACAGAATTAAATTTAGTAGCGGATATGCTCCATGCAGTACAACCAAAATTGCAGGATTATTCACGTCTTTAACCATTTTGACAGCATACTGTCTGCGCTCTTATTCACAAACAAACACAGCAAAATATGGCAGTGGATCACCCTCAATGGCTGCCTTCGCTAAAGGCCTCTTTAAAAGGGAAACTTTAGCAGAGGGGGCAGGAGACAAAGCATAAGACTTCCGCTTCTCTGATTTCACTCACTTATGAGAATCCAATACCACTGGAGCAGCACTGGTTTCCTTCTCTTCCTCCGCTTAGCACTCCATCCACTGGGATAAGTGAGCAGAAACAGCAAAAAATGATGGAGGTAGAGAAGAGAAGAAAAGGTGTGTGTTGGTGTGCGTGTGTGTGTGTGTGTATGCAACATCAAGACAAAGATAAAAAGATGGATAAGGGTTAGCGAGTGCAGCCGAGAGCAGAGAAGGAGAAGAGCGGGGAGCCTTGGGGGCAGCGTGCAGGCAAATGGAGGGGGGGAGGGTTACAAAATTTTTTGGAAGGTACAAGTAAAAGCGAAAGAAATAGAGGAGTTTGAAACAGTTTAAAAGAGTGAACGAGTGGAGGGAAGTCAGAGAAGAAACAGAAAACAGCTGGCTGAGAGGAATGCGGCAAAGAAGGAGAAAAACCCCCTTATGTGAAGACGAACCTGCATAATTCATGTTCTGCTCCTTTTAGAAACAGCAGCTTCATCAGGACAGGGCTGCTGCTTTACTGTAGCAATGCAGTGTGCGTTTCATGTGTTTGTGCAGGAGAGTCAGCGATGCGCCGAGTCCTGCCTGTTGTGGCATGTTTTGGTAGCTGTGCACCTTCTCTCTTCCCTGTTCTTTTTGCCATACCTGTGTCTGAGCTCCTAGCACACTGATGTTCTTGCATGTCTGTGTGTGTGTGTTTTTGTTGCTTTTTGTTCCCAGGAAGTGGATCTGTTCGCCTTCACCTTGCCCTGCTCTTCACCCTGACTCTCTCTGACTGCACTCTGCAAGGCCATTAGAGCTCTCCGAGGCCCACGGAGATCTACTCGTCTCTGTGTCTGCTTTCATGTGTCAGTGAGTGGGCTCTAATGTTTGCGTGCGCACGTGTACGGCTGTGGACGTCGATCCCACAAAGGGAGCGCTTCTTTTTCTTTCCTTTTTTCTTTTTTTTTTTTTTTTTTAGAAACGTAATGCACACCTCATGTGTTCTGGAACTGATGAAATAAAAATGAAATAAAAAGTGGAAATCAAGCCTGGGAAATGTTAGCTTTTTCTAGATGCCATACAAGCTAGTCTTAATATTCATCAAAAATATTTGTTTGTTCACTATTTACTGAAATTGTTAAACACAAGGAATGCAACAGTTTTCCCACAACTGGAGATCTGGTGACTCAATTCAAAATCCTTCAAAAATTATGAAAACTGCTGTGTATTTTTTATTTAATTTATTTTTTTTTCAGTGTGTTAAACAATGGATGCATTGTTACATGAAGAGATTTTGCCCTCAAAATTGTTTAAAACCCATAATGCCTTTTTTTTCCTTTGGCATATCTTGACATAACTAATTTAGGGCTTCTGCACATTGCGTTTGGTTAGCATAACCATAAAATATCAATATGGCCATAGTATTAAAAATATGTGCGTCTGCAGCCGAATGGAGAAAGTCAATATTTAGTAAATGTCGTTGATAATATCCATTTTCCAAGACAAGCTGGTCAAGTGAGAAGTTGTCTGTATGCATTTCAGCTTTGCCCATTATTAAAATAGTAAATTAAAATGGTAATGTAACATTAAATATAGATTCATTTTTTTTTTTTTTTTTGCATATCCATTCAAAACTGTTTTATTATTGGGCAGTCCAGGGATTTTCTTCACAAAAAATCAGATCAAGCATTTCCAGTTGAATTCGCTGAATAAACATGAATTTGAGCATTTCCACACAAATGTAAAGTAACCTTGTCAGTCATTATATCCTGTTGAATAGAGTTTATTGCTAATAAACCCTTTGTAAGATCTGAATATTTAGACTGCTGTTATTCCCGCTGCTTGTCCATCTTCTTTGATCACACTTTTTCCTTCCATTCAACTTTCCACTGATCTGTTTTGATGCAGTTCTCTGCGAATAACCTATCTCAGACTCACCTTGAGTCTCCCTAATCCTCTGATCACCTCCAGATTCAGACCACAACTTTCACGCTCCAAGGCAAACTCATCTGTCTGCACAGGAACCCGTCACTGGTCAACTCACTCCTATATCTGTCTGCTATTTAGCAACACCAAACAAACAAACAAACAAAAAAAAAAAAACAATAACA
The DNA here is from genome assembly GCF_019740435.1 of Gambusia affinis. Lineage (NCBI taxonomy): Eukaryota > Metazoa > Chordata > Actinopteri > Cyprinodontiformes > Poeciliidae > Gambusia > Gambusia affinis. The sequence goes on along the minus strand of NC_057884.1, from coordinate 8,379,809 downwards.
AATATTTCTCTCACCACTACAAGCTTGCCAGCAGCTCTGCAACAGACAAAAATTATTAAATGAACAAGTTAAATCTGGTGAATAATCCAGTGTTTCTCTAATTTCCCTATTTTCTTCTTTAGCTCATCCTGTGTGCTGCTGAATAAGATCACAGATTTCCCTGAAACATTAAAACTGTATTGAAACTTTTGAATAAACCTCTGACTTTAACCTCACCTGTGGCCTCACATTTTGTTCATGCTTTTGAATATTAAATTCAGCTTTTTAACATGATAGTTTTGGGATTTCAGGCGGTGGTGTACCCCCTTTAACCAAATTCTCTTACAATCCTCCAGTTTTAACCCGACAGACACCGGGTTTCTAAAAGCACATCCAGGAAGAATGGCTTTTTGCTTAGCAAATAATAAATGAGTCATAGTCTTTTCATGATATTTGTTTATGGACAGACACATAGAAACTGATAGGGAAAATACCTATGTTGAAATATAGTGGAGGTCTTATCATACTGTTTATTGTACATGAAGAATAAAATGTCTTTAAACAAGATTAAACACACTTTAAAGTGTGTTTAAAGTGTGTGTTAATTTAAAAGTGTATTATCCAGCTTTTGAAAGCAGCTTTAAATACAGTGGATGTTTAAGGGGGTGGGGGGAATAAAAGGATAGAAAATGACATGTCTTTAACCGGCTTTTAAAGTCTCAATCCAATTTCTGCTTAACACTTTACAAAAAAGATGACAAATGGATTAAAAATATTGAAATTTTTTATCTGCTCTAGTAGAAAACAAGAAACCTATGAAAAGTTATTCCCATAAAAAGCTTCAAGAAACTTTTGATATCACTATTTCAGTTTTAAATTTAAAAATTGCTCTGATTCTTCAATGCTTCTGATAATGTAGCATACTGTAGACTGAACACCTCATTTTAGACATGCGATATTCAACACTAAACTCAACTGATTATTTAAAATGATTTGGCGACATAATTGGATGTATACTGTTTACACCCTTTATACCAAGAATCATACAGCATCCAAAATGGAGGTAGCCAACATACGTACTCTTTACAGGAAAAAAAAAAAAAAAAAAAGACTTTTCCCAAGTGTTAATGCTCAGGTGTGTGAGGGTGCAGGAATGCATGGCGGTAACCCCAGTGTGAGAACATCTACACAGTTTGTACAGCTGCAAACAAATCTCTGTGGGGCTGCAGAAAGGGCTGGGCTCTGCTGGCACCGCCGGCCTGATCAAAAGATCCCCAGGTCTCTGAAATCCACAGCTTGGGCTTTAAACCTGTTAGCTGCTGGATTAGCGTGCTGAGAACAAACACCAAGACACAAATAGATGGATGAAAAATCATTGTTTAAATAAAGTCTGCGCTTCAAGAGAGTGCTTTAAAAATTTTCCTGTTCTGCATGAAGCAAAGGAAGTGGAGGATGAGATTGTTTCTAGTAAAATAAGCAATGGCTTAAAATAAGTTATTGTTAAGGGTTTTAAGTCTCCAAACTTAACGCAGATGAATAACATGTCCAAATATCTGAAGTCAGCATAGTTTGCTTGTCTTGTTATTGAATCCTTTAATCTTAGAGTTGGAAAAGGTTGCTTCACCCTAACAGAAAGTAAGCATAAACCTGTGACCTGGTGATATTAGCTCACCTATATACTAATAAACCATGCAGGCTGTTGTTTTGATAAGCTGCTTCTGATCATGATTCTGCACAGCTTCTTCCCAGTAGGACCAGAAGTTCAGCTACAGTTTGGATAGGAGTGTTTTGAGAGTCATTGGATTTTGATATGCATTTTTAAAAGTGTTTTCTTCTTTCTTTAAACAAAATTACATTAAATCTCTTCATAAGAGAGCACTCTGAAATTGTTGCATGGAGAAACCAACAAAGCTAAATTAAACCGGAAAAATTAGCATTTCTTGCGAAAACGCAACATGAATGCCTTAAGTTGAAAATTTGTAGTGCAGAAGCATTGGAAATCAACTGCAGACGACAAACAGAAACATAAAATATAGGCAGAAGGAGCCTGCAAAACGCAAACAGAAAATGTGTAGAAGAAATAAACTTTCAATCAATTCAAAAATCCCACTGAAGGAGTGTTAGAAATTCATACAGAACACTTTTCACAAAGCCAAACTGTAAGGTCAGTACACATATAGATTAAAATTAGCTAAAAAGCTAAAGCTGGCTGAAATTGGAATTAGGGTTAGACTGTAATTCTAACCCCAATTCTACTAGAATTGGGGTTAGAATTCCTACCCTAGAATTAAGGTTGTAAAATTAAAATCTGTTCCAGTAGAACAGTGACATTACAGTGACAAAATAAAAAGAAGTAGTAACAAGTTGCAGTACAGACCAGAAATCATCTATATTCGCTCATTATTATTCAATGGCAGCTTCAAAGAAATGGGTTTTTACCCACCATTTAAAGGAGTTTCAACAGTTGTTGTTCCAGATTAGTGGATGGGGGGTTGCCCAGGGTATTATTCATGCAAAAAACATGCACACTTCCTCTTCTTTCTTTGTGACAATCACTGGAATAATTCAACACTCCCTTTTCAGCTGCTGATTTCAAACCATGACTGCCCAGCAAGATCAAAAGTGTTTGAGCATGACAGGAGAGTCATGATCAAACCATGACTTTCCTGTCTC